>NC_139611.1:46528816-46684055 GCF_964270895.1 Podarcis filfolensis
AACAGAAGTGAATAAGCTGGGCGAGGGGAATCTTCTTTCTCCATAGATCTGGAATTTCATGTGAGCCCTTGTCAACAGACCTGTGTGGCACCTTTAAGACTAAGCAGTTCAGGTTGCGATCCTGTACATAATTAGAGAGTAATAGCCACAGAATTCAGCGTGACTTATTTCTGAGTGACGTACAGATTGTTTGGCATTTACCCACACTAACAAGTTGTGACAGCAATTCCAAGCCAATGTAAGACAGGTGTTAAGCATTTCGACAACTGCAGTGTCTGCTGTTTCTTTGCAAAGGAGGAAGACAGGGTGAGAACAGGAACAGGTAGAGGCCACACAACTTTTCTCCAATAAGAGAAGCTACTATGACAGCAGGGACCTTTTCTGAACCAACACAAAGAAAAACCACACCCTTTTCAGTTTGCGTAGATGCTAAGTATGTGCAGAACCACAGTGCTTCAGTGAGCAGCAGCTCACTTATAGGCTTCATTTGTGTTGACGTCCTTGCCCACTTGCTGATGCCCTGGGGGTGGAGATACTAAGACTCATCCTACATTAGAATAGATCAAGGGCCATCAAAGTAAGTTGATTGCTCTTAACTTAGAATTGCCTGGAAGAGCATGGTCTATGGTTTTAGAGGCACGCTTAGCTCACTTAACCTTGGGATCCTTTGCTAAAAGACTCAGGGCAGATAAAATAAAGTACTTTTCACACAGTGCATAGTTAACCTATGAAACTCATTCCCACAGGAGGCAGTGATGGCCACCAACTTGAATGGCTTTAAAATAAATTCACGGAGGAGAGAGCTATTAATGGCTGATAGCTGTGATGGGTATGCTGTGCCTCCACAACTTTAGGCAGCAATGCTTCTGAATATCAGTTGCTGGGAATCCAAGGAGGGCAGAATGTTATTGTACTCAAATCCTGCTTGCTGATTTCCCACAGGCATCTGGTTGGCCATTGTGAGAATAGGATGCTGGACTCAATGGGCTATTGGTCTGATCCAGAAGGCTCTTTTTATGTTCTTATTAGCTCTGACTTGGCATGAAGGAGAAATATGATTCAGTTCCCCTTTTAATTCTCACTCTCTCAGACAAATATGTGAACTGAAACCCAGCCATCCTTTGAAATTTACACTTCTCTGAAATTTGCAATGCATTTCTTCAGCCAAGTAATGTGTACAAAACTGCATATATTAGTGAAAATGATTCAAAAATCCATTATATTTGAGGAAATTGCTCTGCATATGCTCTGTATATTTCACAAAATAAAATGCAAAACTACACTGGAATAAATTCACAATAAAACGCTGATGAATTTTCATGAGGTTGTTTTTTTTAAAAAAAAATTCTTCAAATTTAGCCACTCCAATGTAACTGCACGAAGCACACTTCCTGCGATTAACACATGTTGGGGGCTTTTATGTTCAGTGATAAGTGATACAAAAACAAGGGTAATTTGTTATGGTGGCGTCATTTTTAAGTAAATAAAAACCACATCATTTTAACTCCTTTTTATCACTCACCATCTCAAGTATGTAGTGTGAGCTACTTCCTTTAGTGATTCTTTGTCTTCACTTTTCCACTGACCCATGGGCTTTCTTAGCAAAGAGAGAAAGAGAGAAACATGTCAGTCTGTTAGAATGAGTAGTTTTCTTAAATACTATTAAGGCACACACACACACACACACACACACACACACACTTCCCAAACCTATGTAATCTGTGCTCACTGAGTGTTTTAGTAGATAATTTCATACAAAATGTAGAGTCCAAAATATACTTGCAAGTAAAGGGGAAGTTTGATGATGTTTTTTTCACTGAGGAAAAAAAAGACAACTCATAACCCATCAAGCTGAACGCAGGCCACCCAGCCATGGATTGTGGTTTACCAGGAGCTTGACAGGCCCCTGCATTTCAAGTCCCAGATGAGTGGCAACAACAGGAGATGTACTGAGCCCACTGGGGCTGCTATACATGGTTGGTAACCTGCATGCAGTTTGGGGTATCACAGATTGTTTAGACCTGCTCTTGGTGAACCTTTTTTCTTTCTTTCAGAATCATAGCTGTCTTGGTCACTGTGAATGAGGAGCCCAGGAGTTTAATGAAAGAATGTTAGCATCCTTTGATAAGTGAAAATCACTATCCAGCTTTTGTAAAGCAAGATGCATGAAAAGTTTGGGAAAGGGACAGCATCCAAGTACTTGGAGAGATCAGGGATATGATTTTGATCCAAGTTTATAGTTTGTATTCAGAGAGGAAAAGGAGAGAAAAGTTAGTTATTTGGGTATGTGGGTGTTTGGGTGCATGTGTTATGCTTTCTTTTGAGAAAATGAAGGATTGTTGGTTGTGCAATCTGCTTATAGCTGCCCAGAGTGGCTGGGGAAACTCAGCCGGATGGGCGGGGTATAAATAAATAAATTTATTATTATTATTATTATTGGAGTATCTCTGCCTACACTGAAATCCTCCTTACATACTTGTAATAACACTAAATATTTAAAAATGTATTGTAAATCTCTCATCCAGAGGTAGGAATGGATACACCCGTCAATTTCATTTTCTCTCAGTTACTCATTCTTCCAGTTTTTAGTTCACCACTGTTCTGCACTGTTTTTGTTGTTGTTGTTGTTGTTTTCCGCCGAAGTGAAAACTCATAAAGCTTTTTTAATTTAAAAAGTGCATTGCAAAATTCAGAGAAATGCAAGTTCTGAAAGAGAGCATGTTTTGGATTGTGTATTGGTTCTCGTTAAAATGCAGACCAAACCAAATTGATCCTATATCCCAGTCCAGGGGAAAGTAATGGTGCGATCTTATGCACATTTGCTGAAAAGCAACTATCCACTGTGTTTATTTCACTTGCTGAAAGTAAAATCTATTGGAAGTGTTTGTAGCTAAATATTGTTCTACTAACAATGGAGTTATCAGCATTTATTTATATAATCTTTCTCCCACTTTTCAGGCAGAAAAGAAAGAAAGCATCCTGAAGTGGCTTTATGTGACATCAAACAAAAATTCAATACAGTGCTGATGGTACATCAAGGGTATATAACCTAAGGCCCTCCAGAAATTATTGGAGGCCAATTCCCATCAGCCCCAGTCTGCATGTCCTATGGTCAGGAATGGTGGTACTGGCAGTGCAACAGCATCTGGAGAGCAGCATATTAGCCACTCCTGCTGTAAATAAATGGAAATGAGGGACAGGCCCTGTCCTTAGGATTATTATTTTTTAAAGGATAGATACAACATAGGCTACAGGAGAGGAGAGGTAGAGGAGGTGGTTCAGCTTGTGCCAGAATGAAATGCTGGTTTGTAAATAGGGACATAAGAAAAAATGGAATTGCTTCTCGTGTTAATGCAATGCTCCCAGATGCAAACCTCCTTCCCCTCAAATATACATACTAATGCACATTATCAGGGTAAATGCATTGCAGAGAGAGAGAGAGAGAGGGAGGGAGGGAGGGAGGGGGTGGGAGACACTAAATAATTATTATTATTTCCCCAGCCACTCTGGGCGGCTTCCAACAAAATATTAAAATACAATAGTCCTTCAGAAATTAAAAGCTTCGCCAAACAGGGCTGCCTTCAGATGTCTTCTAAAAGTCTGGTAGTTGTTTTTTCCTTTGACATCAGGTGCGAGGGTGTTCCACAGGGCGGGCACCACTACTGAGAAGGCCCTCTGCCTAGTTCCCTGTAACTTGGCTTCTCGCAGCGAGGGAACCACCAGAAGGTCCTCGGCGCTGGACCTCAGTGTCCGGGCAGAACGATGGGGGTGGAAACGCTCCTGGGTATACTGGGTTGAGGCTGTTTAGGGATTTAAAGGTCAGCACCAACACTTTGAATTGTGCTTGGAAATATAGTAAACATTTCTAAAATGTACAAACGTACTAAAATGCTGATGAATTTACACAAGGCCTTTAAAAGAAAAAGAAAACTTACAAACTGATGCAGAAATTTCAAAAACAGAGAGAAACAAAAAGTGAAAGTTTTCTTTATCTCTCCTTAATTGGCTGTTGGATCAAAGTTCTTAGTTGTGGGGAGGGGGACAGAAAGAGAAGCAAGCTTCTCAGGCTGATAGCTGGGATCAGTGTGGTCATCTTCTTCCCATGGTATTCTACCTGAGATGGTGGAGGTGCAGGCCCCTCAGAGGTCCTTTGTCCTCTAGACACTGGCAAAAGTCAGCAAGTCTTTGAGCTCACTTGTGCAGTCTTATGGCAACTGGCAAAGCATGTAGGATAAGAAGTAAAAAAATATTTTTTTTTAAAAAAACACATTTATACACTACTTTATTGTGAAAGCAAACAAACCTCAAAGAAGATTACAAAAAGATAAAACAATCAAAATTTTGATAAGAAAAATTAGCTACAGTAATTTCAAACGTTCAAAAAGCTAAAATAGCAATAAACAGCAGGGGGGAAATAAACCAGATGAAAACTTGCATTAACTTTCTAAACATCTGAGTAAGCTTGTCCAAATAAAAACGTTTTTAGCAGGCAGCAAAAAGAGTACAGAGAAGTCACCTGCTTGATATCAGTAAGCAGGGCATTCCAAAGTGTAGATCCTGCCATGCTATAATATCAGGTTCTTACAAATGTGGAACCGGTATTATGTGGCACCTGTAACAGTACCAGCAAAGCAAAAACTCTGATTCCCACCACTGCATGGCAAGAAGCATGGAATTATCTGTTGCTCACCAACAAATCTTTAATTCCATCGACAAAGTTTAGCCAAGGGTTTTGTTTCTCTGTAAGCAATGCAAAGCTGGTATTTACCCCAACAAGAGGGCAGGGAAGCGGACTGCTTTGGACGTGAAACACAAAAATACAGCTCTTTCTTGGAGAGCTTAGCCTACTTTTTAGATCCTTGCAGCAAGCAAAGGTAACAAGTAACAGGGGGGATGGCTTGAATAAAGAGTAAAGAGAGTTACTGTAATAAGCTCATGTAATTACCGGGAGATGGCATTCAGGTAGCTCCATTAAGGGAACTACCTGAATACATTTAAAGTCCTGTGTTTGTACACATTAAATTAACAGGCTTCATTCAGGAGCGCTGCTGTGAACAAGGACCAGCCATCTGAAAGAGGACAAGCTCTTTTTCTCTCTCTCTCTTTGTGTGTTTACGTGGGTTCTGGAATGCAGATCCTACAATGAGGGCAAATAGACCCCCTGTTCAAATTCTCAAGAAACAACTGCATCGCGTAAGTGGTGCTGTTGCCAGTGTAACCAAATACCTGCAGCGGCGAATATAACGCTCAAAAAGGAATCAGGTTAAAGAACAGACAGAGCAGCATGAAGCCAAAGGCAAACAGGAGCGTTGTTCGAAGACTGTGGAAAGTAAATGCACGGAAGAGTTGGGAAGGGAGGGGAATATATATATTGTTTCTTTGTTGGTGTCAGTGAGAAGATGGAGCAATCCAGTAATAACAAAAAAGAGGAAAGAAACTGGGAGAAGACTGCATTGTGCATCTGAGTTATAGCTAAGGGATTTTGAAATCCCATACCAAAGATATTCAAGGAAGAAGACAATCATTATCCAAAGCAAAACTAGGCAAGGGCAGAGCCTGCCCCCCTCAGATACAATCTCAGCCTCTCTCCCTGCTTCACCTTTCACAAATCTATCCATCCCAGGTGCAAGGAACCTGTGCTCCTTTACATGTTGCTGGACTACAACTCCCATCAGCTGCGGCCAGCATGGTCAATGGTTAGAGATAATGGGAGTTGCAGTTCAGTAACATATGGAATCACACAGGTTCTCCATCTTGCACTTTGGCTAGAGCGAGAAGGAAAATTAATAATGCTAGGATACTAACAGTGCTGTGCTATACATTTCTATGCAGAAATAAGTCTTGTTGTTTTCAATAGAGCTTACTACCTGACAGTTTTACAGACTTAGGATACTGAATATTCCACAACATCTGAAGTTCCATGCTTATGCAGATCTTCAACAGAGTTATGAATATTCCTAAAACTGTGAATATTTTGTTAGTATCTATCTATTTATTTATCTATCATCTATCTATCATCTATCTATCTATCTATCCATCCTGTTGTTGTTTTAAAAAAGAGATATAAAACCATCACAAATAAATCTTCAATCTGTTTAGAGATTTTTTATATTTTAGAAAATCAAGTTAGTGGTATATATACATACTTGATAAGAAAAGAAAAGAAATGCTAGGTTTTTGTGATTTTGCATGTGAACACCTTGGTCTCCACTTTTCCAATTTCACACAACTTACATTTTGCATCACTTTATATTTTGCATTTATTTAGGATTGCCTTAGCATACATCAAATTGACAGGCTTAATTCAAGATCATTCATCTTGCAATGAATTAAGAGCTATTCACCTGAATGAGGGTGATAGCTTTGGAGCCTTTGGTCCTCTGTGTGTGTGTGTGTGTGTGTGTGTGTGTGTGTGTGTGTGTGTGTGTGTCCATTCTAAGTATTGCTTTTATTAAAGGAAAAGCTAAACTGCCCCCAAAATGATGAAAGGACCAAAGATAAACTGAATAAGGAATAAAAGCCATTTATTGGAATTTTGAAGATTGATCTTTTCTTCTTCTTTTACTTCTTTGCTATACACCAAGTTTGCCCAGCAACTAACAAATGGATAATTGACTTCCTTTTCCAACAGTCAGTCTGAGTGTTGTTTCGGTCCTGACTTCATTCAAACAGAGCTTTCAAACAAAAATTTAAATTGTTTGCCTACGGTAATGTAATTTATTTCAATAAGATCAATGCTGCCGTGTTTGAAATGTAACAACAAATGTCTGTGAATCGACCTAAACCCATCTTAATGAATTGCTGGGGTCGGAGGGCTTATCTATTGCTTGTAATCACAAATGATCAACAAGGCAGCAATGAATGCAGAATGAAATTAAGAGCGGATTGCTCCTTAAGAAGGGACCATTTGTAAAAGGAGTCCTCAGCATATTCTGATGAGGATAAACCTTCACGTAACTCTGAAATCATTTCAACTGGAAGTTGTGATGTAAATCAATGCACTAGTGAGACGAAGAAGTTCCTAATTTGGCCAGACATGCTGTGGTTTGAAAATTCATTTTAAGAGGAATTTGAGGTGATTTTATATCCTTTTATTAAAAGGCTTTGGTTGCAGAAGGTACCCCAAGTTCAATTCTTATCAAGGCAGGGCTGGGGATGTTTCCTGCCTGAAACCATGGCATTGTCACTGTAGACCATGGGTAGAGAAAATCAGACCTGGGAACTGAATGTTGTTCTACAGGCTTCTCTATATGGTTCTTGAGACTCTCTGTAGGCCGTGCACCTGCCCAAGTCCACCCCTCACTGGACCTCCTTCACAGTCTACTCCAGTGCTTTTTGCCCAGCTGGGGTGTGTACTTGAGCTGTAATTGCTGGGTAAAAGAAGGAGGCAGAAGTGTGTGTGTGCATGTGTGTTTGTAGAGAAATCTCTCTGTGTGGCTAGAATGTAGCTGACTGTTCAAAGGTAAGAACTGCAGTCTAGTAACTTTAGCCTCTGGCTCCTCCCACTAGCATCATGCTGTCCTGAAAGGTTCACCATACTGGAATACAACCCTTGAGCTACAAGAGGGTTATGCTACCTTCCTAGTGTAGACAAAACTGAGTAAGATGAACCAACAGCATGATTCAGCTTAAAGCAGGTCCCTCTATTCCTAGGCTGTTTTGCATGTTAAACTGTTATTTATTAACTTTATTAATATTTACTAAAGATCTGTTGCAGTCTTTTCTTTTCATAGTGAGGTAACTGAATTTGCAGAAGAGTTTCAATGAAGTTAATAACTTCTTTGAATCCATTGCCTACCAATTTACTTTGACCCACAGGTATGATAGTGCAACGTTTGGAATTTATGCCAGAAATATCAATGCAACTAAGTGCATTATATATGATCATATGCATTGTCTTAACTGCAGAAAATCAATGAGATGATGTCTATAAGAACACTTCATCATATTTCATTCTTTGCTTTTACCCCAAGCATATTAAATGTGGATGTAAGAAAGCACTGTTGATTTCAAGCGAAGCAACACATAATGTGCAAAATGGCGGGGGTGGGTGGTTAGTCACATTTAATTGACATTGGATTTAATGTGGCTTGCAGAATAATTTTATCTATGGTTAGTAGGATGGAAGTCACATGAGCCTCAATGGGATTTTCGCCTATATTTTAGGATTGCAGTTCATCCACCACCACCTAACCACAGAAGGCAGACCCACCCAGAAGAGGGCCTTTAAAGACCTCAAAGAATACTCAGCTTCACATTTACAACTGCAGCCGTTAGAACATCCTGATCCTATGCTTTATAGTTTTAGTCTAATTCCATGAATCATACCCCAAAACACAATGGGAGACAGTATTGATCTTCCTATTTTTATTAAAAAAGTGGCTAGGGAAACCCAGCCAGGTGGGCAGACAACAACAAGAATAACAACAACAACAACAACAACAACAACAACTTGCAAGATACGTTCTTACAGGCCTACACCAGTCTACAAGCTAGTATACCATATTCTCATCTGATTACAGTACCCAAGTAGTCTTCAAGGGCATATGACATGGTGAAAGGATCTGAGAATCTAAGACAAGGGGAGAGAACCATGTCAGCCTGAAGGATGCATTCCCTTCTAAACAACCTTCTGAGGGCCACATGCCAGTGGTTTCTAGGGCCAGAGGCAAAAGTGGGCAGAACAACAAATGCAAATCTTACCTTTGTAGAATTGGCTAGTTTATACACACTCACAAACCCTTCTGTATTATTATATGGCATTTTCCAATCAGGCAAAAACTTTTAGGGTGTGAAGGAGGGCCTGCAAAGGGTGTGGCCTGGGGAAAAAACAGAGAACCAAGTAGAGAGAGATGGGTGGCCACATTTAGCTCCCAGTCTTCAGTTTTCCCAATCTAAGGAATATTCCCTTAGGAGGAGTTATAGAACCCCCTTTCAGATGCCATTAGGAGTGCTATTCCCAGGTACGGTCAGCTCACTTAGTGCAGTCTACTAATATATCTCATCCAAAGTAGAGAGAATACAGAATTCACACACACTAAGTGATTTCTGCCAAATGGGTTTCTTGGCACTGATGCAAGGAAGCATCTACCTAATGTCAGGTTACGTTCTTAAGCATCTATTGAAATATGTCTTATGTCTCAATTCAGCCTAAAATAACACAGGAATCAAGTTAGGCTTAATGTGAAATCCATTTAAAACATGAATGTTGTTTCTTTTCCCTGTTGTGGTTGATGCCACTTTTGTGCCTGGCAGTACCAGCTTTTCCCACAGAGCTATTCTGAGATTGGATTCAATTGTGGCTAATGAATCTTGATGCATTAGCGATGGCTCAATGGGAACTTAATTGGACACTTCTGAGTTGAGAGAAATGAGTCTAAATCTCCTGTCAAATGTAGATTTTCCTTCTCCCTTTAAAAATAAGCACCTGAAGGAACACAGTGCTTGCAAAAATGTCAGAAGATCAGCAGTTCTGGTCAGCTAATTCCTGTTCCCTTCCTCCTGTTTGAAGTGCAACAGCAGAGATTATTTAGTGTGCAATGCAAAGGTTAATTCTGTTGATGTTAAAGTTAGCTATTCAAGAGGGGGACAGGCAGAGGCTGATTTAGGGCAGCATGATGTAGTTAATCGAGCAGAACGGAAGGTGAGAGGCAGGGGGCATTGAATTTTGGCCTTGCACAGGGTGCCATTGGAATTTGAAAGACCAAAGTCCACCACTGGGGAAAGGTAGAGGTGTCACTTAGCAGCCAGAAAGGATAGCATGATCTTCACTGAGGTAGAGCATTTCCTGATGAGTCCCCTACCCCCATATGTTTGGATGACTGCCTCCCTGCTATGTATAAGGTGTGAAGCTTTTTAAAACAACAAACTCTATCTTTTGTATGGAGCTAGAAACTTCAGATTGTGGGGAAACACAGAGATGGACACCTGTTGATCTGCTAATGTAGATGTGTGAGGAACACATAAGAGCGGATTATACTTTCATGCAATAAAGAAAGCTCTTGCTCCCTAATTTTTGTTATGAGGGGCAACACACATTACTAGCTAGTTTCTTGCTAACTTGATTTTCCTTTTAATTTTTCAGGAATCTCTGAAGGCAACAAAGCCTAGACTTCTTTCTGCCATCAAGGCAATTCCTATTTATGTTTACTGTGCTCTAGACTCATGACAGAGCTGTAAGTAAATCTTCTTTGCCGCATGATGAATCGGATGACTATGATCTGGAAGAAAGCAAAATAATTGTTTCATTGTTGGTGCTGATTTGCTTAACGTGTGGAATGATGCCAGAAAGACTAACAGAAATGTTTATGGATACGTGGGCTCCATTAGTAATATTATGGATTACTGCATTCCCATCTATGTACATGGCTCCAATGAATCATTCTCACGTATTACCGAGTGGATCCAGCAGAGGACTAAATGAGCTAAGTGAAGAACAAAGAGTGTTGAACCGTTCCAAGAGGGGCTGGGTATGGAATCAAATGTTTGTCCTGGAGGAGTTTTCTGGACCAGAACCTATATTAGTTGGCCGGGTAAGTCAATATTCATATAACTTCAAGAAGACTGATGGCAAATGTTCATTTCTTTGGATTCTACCATCAAACTGGCTACCTAATCCAATGATCTATGAATAACTTGACATGATACTGCTGGATTAGCATATTATCTGGCATCTGACAAGCTTTCTGTATTTAGTAAGGGCTATGTTCATTGTATAATAGTGGCAATGTAATCATTATCATTGTTATTAGTTGTTGTTGCAATACTACATGAGGGCAAGGGGCTGAAAGTGCATGATTTGGCCTTGTTGTCATGGGCAAGATTACAGTGAATGTTGCCCACTCTCCATAAGTACTGCTATCATATGCATATATCTATATTGAGCAATCAGCAGCACAGCACCCAGAAAACAGAAGGTGCACTGGGTCAGTCCCAGCTTGCAGGATGATGAGGTAACCTGCTTCAGGTGTCATCAGCAGGGATGTTCAGCATAGATGAAAAGAGGAATGGGTTTCTGAAGGGTTTGGCAAGGTTTTAGAAGTATTGTCCCTAGCCAGAGCAGATGGGGGAGGAATTTGGGTTCCACACAATATACTGGGCTGATGATGAAAGTAAAGCTACTACCCTCAGAGGGATTGAACTAAAGTAGAGTATTGGTGCAGGTACAGAGGAGAGTCATGTTGATTCTGAGCCAGGATCGGAGCTGAGAGATCAAATGGATTAAGGCAGGGAACTGGGTAAGAAAGGTCCAAATGTAAAAGGAGGTATCTTCTGGTAATATTAAGTGGTAGTACAATCCCTCCACCCATGCGAAATAGATTTCAGTGTCAGAATAGCAATTTAATTCTGCCTGTAATAATATAAATCTTCTGTTTTCATTGCTAATGATATGGAAACAGATTGTAACGTTCCCATGGAATCCAAGGACAAAATGAAAAAGAGTAAAATTAATAAAGAGTTAGGGAGAACACTATTGTCAATCACAATATGGAGAAACTACCAACTACTTAAGTTATCAGAAAGCCTTAGTAACCACAACAGAAACAGTCTGATCAGTGTAAACATTAGGTCTTGCATCTTTATGTGCCAAAAAGTCAGGTAGCTACCGACCGGTGAGCTTGACATTGATATCAGGGAAGATCCTAGGACAGATAATTCAACAGTTGGACTGTAAACATTTAGAAAAGGATGCTGTGATTACTAAGACACAGCATGGGTCTTTCAAAAATAAGTCATTCTAGACCGATCTGATTTCTTTTTTTGGATGGAATTAAAACTTGGTGGATCAGGGAAATGCTGTGGACATAGTGTATCTTGATTTCAGAAAGGCTTCTGACAAAGTCCCCCATGATATTCTCGCAAGGAATCTGGTAAAATGTGGGTTGAATGAGGTAACTGTTAGATGGATTTGTAGCTGGTTGACTGACCGAACCCAAAGAGTACTCAATAATGGTTCCTCGTCATCAATAATGGTTCCTCGTCATCCTGGAAAAAAAGGTGGGGTGCTGCAGGGTTCTGTCCTGGGCCTGTTGTTGTTCAATATCTTTATAAGTAGATGAAGGAATTGAGGGGATGCTCATCAAATCTGCAGATGACACCAAATTGGGAGAGGTAGCTAATGCTGCAGAAGACAGAATCAGAATTCAAAATGACCTTAACTGATTGGAGAACTGGGCACAAGCTAACAAAATGAATTTCAATAGGGACAAATGTAAGGTTCTGCACTTAGGCAGGAAGAACCAGATGCACAAATATAGGATGGGGGACACCTGGTTAACTAGCAGTACATGTGAAAAGGATCTAGGGGTCTTGTTGGACCACAAGCTCAGCATGAGTCACCAGTGTGGTGCAGCAGCAAAAAAGGCTCATATTATTCTAGGCTGCATCAACAGAAGTATAGTGTCCAGATCACAGTACTAATAGTACCACTCTATTCTGCCTTAGTCAGACCACACTTGGGATACTGTGTCCAATTCTGGGCACCACAATTTAAGAAGGATGTTGACAAGCTGGAATGTGTGCAGAGGAGGGCAAACCAAGATGATCAAGGGTTTGGAAACTAAGCCTTATTAGGAGTGCTTGATGGAGTTGGGTATGTTTAGCCTGGAAAAGAGGAGATATGATAGCCATCTTCAAATATCTTAAGGGCTGTCACATGGAGGAGGGAACATGTCTGTTTTCTTCTGCTCTGGAGGGTAGGACTCGAACCAATGGCTTCAAGTTGCAAGAAAGGAATTTCCGACTAAACATTTGGAAAAACTTTCTGACAGTAAGGGCTGTTCAGCAGTGGAACAGACTCCCATTAGAGGTGGTGGACTCTCCTTTCTTAGAGGTTTTTAAACAGAGGTTGGATGACCATCTGTCATGTATGCTTTAGCTGAGATTCCTGCATTGTAGGGGATTGGACTAGATGACCCTTGGGGTCCATTCCAACTCTAAGATTCTATGATTCTAAGTCACTTCCACCACATCTAAACTGGGTCATATAGCAGAGATAAAGAAAAAAGGGACCAGCAATGTGCCGTTGTGTTGTCTGATATAATTAGTGTCAGGGCTTTATTTGCACTAGCAAATAAAACACGCATTCACACATTTGGTAATTTAGGGACAGAGTGAGAAACATTTTGTGAAAAGCCATTTTTACCTGGGAGACTATCCATCCATTTGCTGTCATAGTTCTTTTTTTCTGATGCTGTTTGGGTATCATTATTTTAATTCCATTTACTACTTCTTTCCTGTATTTGCAATATAGTTGATCTCAGCTAACTGGAGGTGGGACGGCTCACAAGCTATGTAGCTAGTCATATTAATCTATGTGATGATGGACCAGCTGAAATTAGGGACAAACAGGACCTTGTTGGGTCATACGGGTGGTTCCAGCCAGTTGGGGAAGCCATAGTGAGTGTGGCAACATCCCTGTTTTGAGACAAGCAGTGATCTCCTCCAAAGCCAAACCCTATGCCAAGCCCAGACTGTAGTGGAATCTAAATGTAAAAAGGTAAAGGTACCCCTGACTGTTAGGTCCACGAACATATCTGGGGTTGCTCACTCATCTCTCTCTATAGGCCGAGGGAGATGGCGTTTGTCCACAGACAGCTTCTGGGTCAAAAAACAGTGTGCAAATGCTTTTTAAAAAAATGCATTGAATTTGATATAGTTGCCATGTAGTGTCACAATAGTATATTGCACTTTACAACACATTCAAAATGTTTTGTTTGCAGCTTTATAGCTGAATCCTCTGTCATAAGACAGCAGAACTCTGATGTTGCTTCATCAACAGTTAGCCTTAGGAGTTTTTCACACTTACCATTTATAGTAGCATAGCTGCTGGGATTTTTTCCTGATTTTTTTGACATGCTGCCACATCATGATGTCATTATTCTATAGTAACAAGCTCAAAGCTACAAAAACCCCCAACATTTGTAAAAGATCTCAGTATTGGATCCTCAATATTGTCATTTCTGTGACATGGATACAAGCATAATCCTGTTTTCTATGTGGAGTGGTTTGGGGTTGGTGGGCATGGTTTGGGAGATGTCTGTTTTGGGCCCCTTCCTTCTGATAGATATGCACTGTCAGTTTATGAGCTCAGTTCAGAGGAGAGATATGGCCGGTAGAAATGATGGTACAGAGTCAAGGTACTGTCCATCACAGCAATCATTAGCTGCGGTCGAAATTTCATCACAATGACCAGGTTCACCACAGCTCAGATAAGACATATACGGCAGGTTTTCTTCTTAACTCCTACAGTCCCACAAGATTAGAATTCCAGAATAATTGGCAATAAATAAAAAAAGCGATGCAAGGGCTATCCCCATGTGCATGTGGATAATTCTGAAATTTACTGGCTGGAGGAACATGTGGGTATTTAAGGGTTGTGACTACAGCCACAGGACTTTTCTCAATTTGGGCACAGCACACTATTAGTGTGGAAAACTAACTCACTTTCTAATAACAGTGACATATGACTGAAGGTGCACTCAGTCAGCTACAAATTCACTCACAAAAAGTCAAATCAAACAGCAACTATACAACTATGAATGGTTGTGCAGAAAGGCCCTTAGACTGAGCCTTATATAGAAGCAGCAGCTCCGTTTGAATTGTAAGCTGTTCCTTTACTGTAGCCTCTTCAGTTAAAGGGGCCCAACCTGCAGTCTGAAAGAGCATGAGCGACTCTGGTTGTACTTGAACTTCTGTGATGCTGAGTTCAGGAGGGCCTACTCCTAAACAAACAATTAAAGCCTAAGTATGCTTGCCTTGGTGCTGTGCTATGACTTTTGTGGAATAATTGTTGCCTGCAGTCAGCAATGCACAATTGCAAGTATACTTAAAAAACAACAACCAAGCATTGAGGGCAAGCTGCTTTGCAGAAATATAATATGCAGTGTTTGCCATTCCTAAAAACTGAAACTGCTCTGAAAGATAATAAGGCTCTGTCACGGCCGTAAGATCACTAATGCCTATCTGCCAGCTCTAAAAGTAGTAATTAAAAGAAAAACATGTTACTAAATACTTCTGATTCTAGTTTGTTGCCTTGATACCATACACATTTTGTTTAGCAGGATATTTGGCAGTACTGTTTGTGACATACGCATACATACTTGAGTGCAAACTGTATTGAATTTAATGGCACTTACTTCTGAGTAAGCATGCATATATTTATCCTGTAAAATATTAGGCCACTAAAAACAGCAGCTGATGAATTTGGCAAGTCATCCCAGAAGACAAAATAACTCAGTATGGCCTCTATCGTAGTCATGGGTTCCTGATATTATGGGCAGTGGCGAAGGAACCCTCTCTGGCACCCGGGGTGGGACGCTGAGGGGTGAGGCGAACCGCCCAGTGATGCACGCACTACGTCTGTATGGACTGCGCATGTGCAGCATCCCACATGGAGTGCGCATGCACGGCAACCGTACGCACTCCGTACGGGATGCCGCACATGCACACTCCTTATGGGATGCCACTCTCACGCTGCGGCCATACGGGCTGCCGTGTGAGCGGCATCCTGTCCAGAGTGCTAATGTGCGGCAGCCTGTACAGTCACCGTGTGAGAGGCAGCCCATATGGACGGTGCACGAGAACAGCAGCCCATACTGACTGTGCGTGCCCTCGGCCGCTTTACAGCTGGGGGGAGGCAGGAGCCATCTTGTCCCCCCTCCCGAGTGGCACCCAGGGTGCCCCGCCCCTCCACCCCCCACTTCGTACACCCCTGATTATGGGTGTACAAATTATTTAAATTGGAACTTTCAAATGGATCTCTAATGCAAGGCACAATTTTCCAAACAGAACAAAACCACACAAATGTCAAGAAACTATTATAGTAGTGGTAGCTTGCAATAGCAGGTGTGTATTTATAGAATGACCTCACTGTGGCTGCCATACAAAATAACATCATAGGCATCCTGTCGTACTTTGTGGTCTAATGTCATAAGCAAAGAGCAAAATGAAACTGCACCTATCTGACTTTCCTTAGCTCATTATATTATTTTAAATGCTTTTATTTTTGTTAATTGCAAGACTCCTCCCGTACATCTTTATTTTCTGTGTTCACCAAGAGAATTAGAAGTGTTAGCCACTATCCTGACAGGATTTTGAGGACCTCTGGTAAGTTCACTTGCCTTCATGCCAACTCTTTTAAAAGGCTTTATCGAGATGTACATACTTTCCCCCTCCCCAGAGTTTTATCAATGCACAATGGTGCATCTGTAACGGGTGGAAATTAAAGGGAAGAATCCAAAGCTGTGTCAGATATGCACTTTGCCCAATACAATATTTAGGGGAAGAAGCAGAACAATAGAAGTATTATAATGCAGCATTTCCTCTTGGAAACAAGAAGGTGTAATTTGTAAAACCATAATCTGTGAGGAAAGTGATATGAGGGCCGTTTCAGAAGAACTGCTGCACAAGGCTTCTGAGAGACAAATGCCCCTTCCTCGTCCTCGTCCTCGTCCTCCTCCTCCTCTTCTTCTTCTTCTTCCACTTGTAGCCCATTTTCATTCCCAGGGCTTCTGGGTACCACACACATGCTGACTATACTACAAAATAGCCAAGGTGGTGCTCTCAAGGTGCTATTGGACTATAACTCCCACAATCCCTGATCACTGGCCAATTCAGCTGAGGTGACAAGAGCTGTAAACCAACAACATCTGAAATGCACTATGTTGACCATCTGTGTTCTAGTGTCTGAGAGAGAGGAAAGAAGAGAGCAGATATATAATTTTCCAGGTGATCTTTATTATGAAAGACAATCTATGAACCCATGCTTTCTGGTCCTATTTTGGGGGGTAATCAGAATTTGAAGGAAAATCATGGGACTGTATCAGATCCTATTTGTGTATTTTATTTAAAATATTAAATGCACCACTTCGGCAGAGCTTCCATGTTACCCCAAAACACAAGATAAAATGGATACATCTGTTGTTTTTATCCCTCCCTCACCCCCTGTATTTACTAATGCATTTGAATAATGGCAGAAATTAAAATGAGACGGAATGCTTTAACAATGACATAATGCAAAGTAGCTTGTGATTTAATGTGGTGAATGAAAGCTTGCTGACTTATCCCCAATCCTCATCTTATCCTGATCTAGGATTACCCCTGCTCATGCTGCCTACTTATCATTTGTATATATTAATTAATTTACATAGATGCACATACCATGTTGCCGATTGACGAGCATTGAAGCTGAGTTCATTTAAAGATATAGCTGCAACACATGCATCAAGGAAAGTAAAATGAAGAATAAGTAAATGACATCCAGCCTGCCTAGTTTTGAAGATTCCCCCTTATGCACATGCATCAAGAATTTGTGGGAAGAGCCCACTATCATTAAATCATCTTAATGATTTAATGAAACACTCAACCAGCATCCTGTCAATTTTATAATGGGTGGGGGGATTTTCCCTCCATTTGTTTACGGGAGCTGGTAAAAAAAAAATCTGCTTCCTATCAGTGGCATGCAAGTGTTTTTAGCAACATGCTCTGCAGGTCTTAAAAAACCCCCCACTTTCTGCTACACAATATTCCCAAATGGATTTAAACGAGGAAAAAGCGTATCTCCATCAAGCACTTAAACTGACAAAGAAAGCAGATTTTGAGTTACGGCAGCCAGCCACTCATGTCTTGACTTCATCCTGTTACTGCAGGGCTATCAGAAGGATGTGTGATCTTATGCACCATCTGTGTGCCGGTTTCTTTGGTACAACTAGAGGCGAGAGGAATGGAGAGAGAAAATTCAGCGAGCTTTTATTCACTACCATGTTAAATCACGAGCTACTATGCATGATGGCCTCATTAAAGCAGTCTGTCTCCCCTTTAATTTCCCCCATTATTCAAATGCATTAGTAAATACAAAAAGGGAAGAAAGAGGGAACATAAAACCAAACAGACATGCCCATTTTTCTGGAAGTATTTTGAAAAGCGCTTGTTTCCCAGTGTTACTGCATCTTTTTTTAAAAAAAGAAAAAATGCTGGGACGTCTTTTTAGTTTTAGCACTCTGCAGAACAGATGGAAGAAAATAAAACTTCCTTCAGAGGAAGGGGGTGCTGGATCTGTTCCCAAACGGATAATTTCATTGTACTTATTGTCTGTGGTTTTATAAAATTTGCTAGGGGTTTGTGTGTGTGTGTGTGTGTGTGTGTGTGAGAGAGAGAGAGAGAGAGAGAGAGAGAGAGAGAGAGAGAGAACTATATGAGAAGAATGTGTGAAATTTCTTGAGGGGGAAAATTTGAGGTTTTACTGAGTGCAGGTTCTTCTCTAAGTGTTTTTCATAATATATTGTTATTTTTATTATTTACACTGGCATATTCAGCAAAATAGAACTACAAAATACCCATGCACAAAGAAACAGAAGAAAAAAAGTAAGATACTTAATTTTAACTGCAAATAAATCTATAGCTATATAAAATACATATATCTGAATTGATTTGGATCGTGTGAGATTGTAATATCTTATAACTTTGTAAAACCACCTTTTGCTTGAGGAAGTAACAAATTGTCCCTGTGGAATTCAATAAATGTATTCCAATATGCTTTTAAAAAGCACATTTTTTATTCTTAGAAAGTATGCCAGTTTTGCAATTAAAGCCAAGTCCCCATTCCCCTCCGCCTTTCTCCATGCTGCTACTATTGGTATTTTTTAATCCCTATTTCTTAGAATATAATAATCTTGTAACTATTATCATCCAGGAAGTTAATTTCTTATGCTCTTGTCTTGCAACCTTGTCCATATAATTTATGAGAGAGAAAACATTGAGTCTAAATGAATTTTATCACCATATATGATAATAACCCTGCTGCCGCTCCCAGCTATGTCCATAGGCTTGCTTTCAGGTGCTATTTGTTTGCTTCATACATTTATATCACTGTTTTCTTCCATCTATGGAAACTGTAGGTGGCAGATGCAGGATTCTCCCATCCAGGTTTCAGCAAGGTTTCAAACCATATCCTGGGGTTATCAAGACTTCTGCTTCTCTGTGAATTTGGGCTAGTGATTTCCATGTCCCTACTTTATTATGGGTGGGGCTTTGTTATGGTGTGATCCCACCACTTTTCTGAGGACATTTATCAGAAGAGGAGTTGGGGTGAGGTTTCATTACTTCTTCATCTTGTAGTGATTTTTGTTAGCCTTGATATTTGGACCACTTCTGTATGATGGGCATTGTGGGCACTGTTCTACAGTGATTCCAATAGCATTTATGGGGTCAGGTTCAGAGAACAATATTGGGAGAGTGTCTCTCAGCCCCTTGGCACTTGCGTTATGTTGTGACACAGGTTGCTATATTATCCTAAATGCTATTGAACATCTGTATGAAGTGGTTGGGAGTTTTAGGGATGAGTCTCACCAGTATGATGATGTCAACTATCTCTATTTCTGAGTCACATGAAACTGTGTGAGTTCTGGACCTTTGCCTGGATGCACTGGTGGGCTGGATGAGGACCAATAAAACTGAGTTTAAATCCTGGAAATGTAGAAGCACTGTATATGAACAGTTCCTGTTTCTGTGAGATAGGTAGGATGTTATTGGACTCCAGATACAATCATCCTTATCCATTCGTCATGCTGGGTGGGTGGGTGGGAGTTGTAGTCCAACAACATCTGGAGGGCCATTCGTTCCTCATATCTTCACCAAACTGTTGTCCTTCTTTCTCAAGACCTGGCGTGTACGGGGTCTACCCAAATGCAGCCTGCCAGCTGTACGTAACCTATCAGAGTGTCAATAACTTCCCTCTCCTGCTCCACATTTGTCTAGACAACGCTAGAGAGATTGTCAGGTGCCCAGTAGATTACACACTACATGGATGGCAAGGCTGCTTGCACATGGTTGAAAGCAAATGATTTATAAACTAAACATTCATTAAAAAGCGTCTTCTAACCTGCAATCCTATTTTTTAAAAATCATTTTTGACTTGTGCTATACGTATACATTAAAAAACAACAACAGCTATTGGTCTTTGCAAACTGGAGAACTGAATATGAGGATATAAACACACACAGCTCCATATTTACACATAAAATAAAGGTGAAGACAACACACACTAAACCCATTTTGCATTCAGTTTCTACTGTTTATTTTAAACCCTCTGTCAGCTATCTGAAAGGCATTGCCTCCTAAGAAGAGTATAATGCACTTAATTGGCTGCTGAGGGCATTCAGCTGCACCTTGCAGGAGGCATTTAACATCTCATAATCCTTTATCCCTATAAACAAATTATGTCAAACATGGAACCCATTGGAATTGACACCAGATGCAGCTTTCAAACACCATTTCCTTAAACAAAACACAAAAGAAGAATGTGGGGTTTTGTTTTGTTTTTAGGTATGGATGCCTCAAAGCAGGCATTTGTAAATAATGAAGGGACAGAAACTGTTTCATTGTGGCTACCCATACTTCTTATATAACTGTGTAGCTATTCTATTATTTATGTCATAGCTTTGTTATCACACACATAGAAAATCACACACTAGATTAGTCTGCCGGGGAAAATATGATAATTTAACAAAGAATGGCTTCTTAGCATGGTCAATCAGCATGTCATGTAAGCCCTATTTAGTTGTTCAGTGTCCATGGGTACTCAACATGAGAAGAAGCATGTGGGAACACGCAAAGCTAGCCGCACTTCATCAGTGAAGAGGTGCATACTAGGCGCAAGCCCCAGTCAATGTGTTATTGGTTCATTCTGAAAGGGACAACATTCTTTGTGTCTACATAGAGAAAAGAACTCTGATTGGCTAGGATTACCCTGATTGCCCAGGGTGTGTATATTTAAATGGCTCCCTTTATACAGAGCTGATCATACATGGCCTGGGAGATAATGGGTGGCCTTCGACTAAGTTTTACTCAGAGTAGACACATTGGAATTAAGGAACATGTCTAAGTTAGGCCCATTAAGTGGGTCTACTCTGAGCAAAACTTGAATGCCGTTCATTGCCACCAGGGATGGTCCAGTGTGTTTCCATGGAACCCTTCACAGTTTAAGTAATAAATGCACGAATGGTGCTAGAGTTACCTCCTAGAAATCATTTCTATGGATTGTTCATATTTCAGGGGCTTTATGCAGTTTCTGTTCTTAGGAACTTCATCCTTCTTCTGCCTTTTTCGTAGCTGCCAGAAGACATAAAACAGACCTTAGCAATGTTATGCAGCATACCCCACCCCTTTCCCCTACACATTGCCCATTCATTTACACAAGTAAGCAGCCCAGAGCCTTGCAGACACACTTGCACTCTTACTTCTTTGATTTGTAGTGGAAAAAACATGGTTGAATTTCTGAGGAGTGTGCAAGGATGAGAGCCAAACACACAAATGGCTAGCGACATGCAAGTGCGTCCATAATCCAGCTATGTATGGTTCAGTTCACATTTTAGAACTGAATCTCCCTCCTTCTCTTTCTGGTACATAAAACTATTCATGTGGTCAGTCACCAACACATCTTATTTTAAAGTGCACCTCCCTCAGAATGTGTCAGACATTTGAATTGGAATACAAGAAGAGGAGATGTGGGGAAGTCAAGGAAAAATGTTAATGAAAGATATATGTTTGTTTTTGGTTTTTTTTTTCTTTTTTTGTGTGTGTGTTTTGTTTTTTTGTTTTTTTAAATTTTTTTGAAAACTTCAATAAATATTTTATGGAAAAAAAAAACAGAATGTGTCAGACAGTATGAAAATAATATTTGAATGGTGCATTTTCTCTTCAGTTCTCTTGGCAGTTGTTTAAAGTTTATTTATACACACACTACTTTTTAACTGCTAAGCTGCACAGGCAATTTCAGAGTATAGAGTTCTTGGGGCTGTGCCACTTCTGACCGCAAGTGAGTGCCACTTCTGCCCTCCCTACTGCGGGCATGCAGCCTGCAACAGATTACCCTCAATGATAGGCAGCCCTCAACAGAATAAAAAGGTCCCTGACCCTTGCACCAGTCATTACTAAAGTTACAAATACTCAGCCTGCAGACCCATTTACTCTTAGGACAGATGTAGCCTATGTGGTACCCTCCAGATGGTGGTCTACAGCTCTCATCCATAGCCATTAGTCATTTTGACTCTGGCTGATAGGCATTGTTGTCCAACAACATCGGGAAGACATGTTGGCTACCCCCTGCCTTCAGGTGCAAGTCTTATTGAAGTCAGAAATATTTCTATAGGGTCTGTGGTAAAGAGAATTCTAGGTTTAAAGCAGTCTTTGTAAAACAATGCATCCTTCTTTGGAAGAACCATTGCCACTTATTTTTATATCCCACAATTCAGTTTGCTTTCCATCACATACGGCAATAGCTACATGAGAGGATAAGCTAAGATTATCTTCCAAAGTGTTTTTCCCCCTCCCCTTCAGCTTTAAGAAAGTCTATGATGACAGCAGCAATGGGCTTCCCAATGACTGGCAACCTAATTCAGCTGCGGAATGATCTGTCTTGTGACACTTTCTATTGCTTTTCCCTGCGGACTTGATGAGTTAGAGAGAACTTCCCCCCCCCCTTGAAGTAGAACTGGTATATGTTTGTAGTCTCCTCTGCATGCATTTACAACTCTGTGGCAGATGTGTGAAGCAGTCGGCAGTGCATCAAATGTCACTGTTCTTTCCATTGGAGACAACAGCAGAATGCACAAAAGCTCCGACGAAATGGAGCAGAGATGTTAGGTGACTCCACACAGCAATAAAATGTGTAGGCATGTTACTGCAGTTCTCATTTGCTAGCATTATGGAGCCCATGGTAAATATATAACACACATAATTGGTGATGTGTTAAATGGCATTGGACCCACTTTAATAGGCAGTCACTTTCAGGGTTGTTTTTTCTTTTTAAAAAAACCTAGGATATTTAGTTCATGCTTTGCATTTACAATTTATGGTTTGGGACAAGCGACGAAAGTTGCAAACATAAATACATAGGGGTTTGAAAGTGACAAAAGCCTGTTTCATTTTTCATTCATTGAATCAATACTGAATAATTCAATAGTAAACCCGAGACTCAAAGGAACTATACTGACAAACAGTCAGGCTGAAGCGCTTTCAGTCGTATGCTTCTCTGAGGCCAATTGTTTCTTGGGATGCCTCTCTGAGCCCTGATAATCCTCCAGTAAACTTTTGGATACACCTTGATAAAAAGGAAACAGAAGAATTTCTAAAAAATAGGATCGCTGAGTAAAGCTGAAGTGTCAGCATTGCAAAAGAATCCTGGAAGCCAAGGTTAGAGCTTCCACTGGTAATCTACACCTGTGACAGTGGCAATGCTCCAACTCTTCTGTCCCTTTAAGACTGTTATGGGCAATCTCTGACCCAATGTCCTAATTAAGCCCAGCAGAGGTCCTCAAATGGCCCATAAAGTTGCTTCCTCCAAATCATACCTACCTGTTTCACACCTGATACGATGGATGTCAGTTGTTGGGCAGGCAATGGCATATCTCCATTCCAAACGTGGGGTTTGAAGGCACCCCAACAACCTGATCGGCAGCACCTGCAAAGCAACGCAACTTTCCCCACATGATTTGATTTCAAATCATACAGGCAGAAGAAGTACAAGTTTGCAGTTGCTGCCTATCAAAGTCCTGTGTCTTTTACTCGCATTGATTCCAAACTGCATGTGTAAATGAAAACAAAAAAAACAAAAAACCCTCCACCTGACCTGTCAAAATGACCTGTGAGGTTTTGGGTGACATAAGGATATATCCTCAGAAGTGCTCTGCTCCACCACAGAGAAGTGTGGAAGACGCATCCCAACTACTCCCTTCGTACATACACAGTATTTTTCCCCTTTGCTAATCCCATCTGGCAGGAACAGAAAGAACAAATCTATTCAGGTTTAACTCCTAAAGGACAGGAGGACCTGTTGCCCTCCAGATGTTTTTGGGCTCAAGCTCTCATCAGCCCCTGCCAGCATGGCCAAAGGTTGAGTGAAGATGGGAGCTGTAGTCAAACAACATCTGGAGGGCAACAGGTTACCCACTCATAAACCTACTTTCACAGACTTAAGGAAGGTGCTACCACCCTGCATGTATGCTGGAGATAGTAACTCCTAGGACCCTTTTTGATTCAATTCTTCATTTCCCCCCATCTCTAAATTATAGCTGCTCTAGAACATACCACAAAAAGGAGTTATCTGTGGATACTTCTGTCTTCATTTTTCATAGGGAAGATTCCTCCCCAGAAAGAACCTGTGCCGTTGGTGTAAAGAGCAGTGCTATGCTTTCATACAGAAATTCCTGTAGCTAATTGTAGGTGCACAGACAGGTTGGAAAATACTGTTCATTTTTATTTTAAGGCAGCCTCCAGTTTCTCACATGCCCTTTATCTTGAATCTTTTAATAAAAGCCTTGAATTAGAACTGTGGATCTGTCTTGCCTGGTGGCCTAATCATTTGCCCAGGCTTTTAAAGAGAGATAAGAGGAAGGTATAAATTTAGTCTCTTGCCTAGACAGATGAGAGGTCTTTCTAACAGTACTTACCTTTCCACAGATTATTTCCTACAGCTCTTAAGCACCTCCTGCCTTGGGAGCAATAGAGGCTGGTCCATTGCGGCAAATGGGGCAATGCCCTCCCAATCTCAATCTGCCCTTAAGCAGCCCTGCCTGCCTGCATCAAATTTCTCCTCCTTAGTTTCAGTTTTGCTTTATTAGAACTTATCAGGAAGAAAGATAGGGACAAAACTAGAGTTAGTTGACTCGTCCTATCATTGGCCTCCCTAGCTTCTGCCCAGCTAGCCACATTGGGACCCAGTCTGCCCTGTTTGTCAGTAATGACAGCCAATGTTGGACTAGGACCTTGGAGACCAGGGTTCAAATCCCTGCCAAGCCACAAAACTCACGGGGTGACCTCCACTTAACCTACCTCACATGTTTGTTGTGAGGATAAAACGGGGAGGAAGACAACCATGCATACCGTCTTGAGCTCCTTTGAGGAAAGGTGGGATTTAAATTCCATAAATAAATACAATTAATGACTAATCAGTGAGGTAGAGGTAGCTTTCTAATTAACCTAAGTTTGGTGTGCCTCTTTATCTGTTTAGGGTGGGAATCCAACTCCCATCACCCCCAGCTAGCATGGCCAATAGCCTAGGATGATGAGAGTGATAGCCCAACAATATCTGGAAGGTGCCATGTTGGTTCTCCCTAGTTTTCCTCATAAGAGAGATGTGGGAGTGAGTGCCACTGTGTTACAACACCTCACCTTTATTGCATGGAAGAAGCGGAACACAGCCACTGCATGATGGCTTCTCAACAATGTACCACAATGATGTGGTGTCCACCACAGATTTCATCTGATGGTAACATCTCATCAGTTCAGTCCACTCCTAGCAGTATGGACACACACACCATTCATGGCCACATCTCATGTAAAAGTCCCAGATTGTTGATGTAACAATGGAGACTGAATTAAGGTATGAAACTTACTATAATAAGCTAGAGGCCACTGACTTGCATGGCTTGATTAGAGCAATTCACCAAGGACAAGAAAATGGCTATCAATGGCTATTAGTCTTAGTTGTTACAAGGAATCTTCATGTTTACAGGCAGTGTGCAACTGAGTAACAGCTGCTAACAGGGGTGGGGGCAGAGGCCTATTTCCTTCAGACTTGTCTTGTTTCCCAGAAGCGTATGGTTCACCACTATGGGAAGCAGGGTGCTATAAAAGATGGACCTTCACCTTCATCAGGTATGGCCCTTCAATGGTGGATGTTGCCCATTGGGGCCATTAGAGTTGAAGACAGGGAGCCCAACAGTAGAGGGAGCCACAGCCAATAACAGGTGGAGCCAACAAATTTGAATGAGCCCTGCTGAGTTCTCCAAGGGCAACACTGAGATTAAAAAGGAGGGTGACAGTCACTGCCAACCCTGGGACTAGACTGCTGGGACTGCTGGCTGAGGGCAGAATGAGGTAGGTGGGGCAGTGTCCCATTCACCCAAATGGACTAGTCTTCACTGCAGCCCTTCATTTGTAATTTGGAATATCTATATGGTTTCGTGTACATTCGCCTTCCAACCCATGTACACTGCAAAATGCATTGTAAAATGTGTTGATCTGGATTGTTGTTTTGTATTTTTTAACACAAAGATGCACTGTGTCCACCCAAAAAGTAATGTGTGAAGCAGCCTCTACAATAAGAACACTTGCTTTCTCCAGAATATTCAAAATATATCTGCTAGCATTTATGTTGATACCTACTTGTTAAAATGGAAGCTGCTAGCTGAATCTGGGGTGTCAAGTATGTTAAAATCTGGTCCTTGCAAAGGCCAGAATTTCCTTCCAGTCTGTTTTGTGTTGATCAGTCTTATGCTGATTATTTCTCTGTTAAAGCCAGCAGAAATTATATTTGGTAATATGACACAAACATCGTGTTTCCTTTCCTATTTGCACTATCTTTGTTCTTTACTATTTATAGCCTAAAATATGTATCATAAAGCACTCCGTAGTTGAACTGCTGCCAAGATCAACATTGCTATTGGAACATATACTTCTGCATTCTCTGCACTATCATTAACTAGCAAAAATGCTCATCATTGTGATGGGGGAACTGGGTGATGGGGTGGACGAGTATATATATCTAAAGTCCTCTTGGGATACCTTTCTATGAAGCTACCTTATATTAAAGCTGGCCATTGGTCCATTTAGCTCAGTATTGTCTACACTGACTAGTGGTCCCTTACCAGCATTTCAGACAGGGGTCTCTCCCCCAACACTACTGGAGATTGAACCTGGAGATTGAGAGCCAGTGTGGTGTAGTGGTTAAGAGTGGTAGACTCGTAATCTGGGGAACCGGGTTTGCGTCTCCACTCCTCCACATGCAGCTGCTGGGTGATCTTGGGCCAGTCACACTTCTCTGAAGTCTCTCAGCCTCACTCACCTCACAGAGTGTTTGTTGTGGGGGAGGAAGGGAAAGGAGAATGTTAGCCGCTTTGAGACTCCTTTGGGTAGTGATAAAGCGGGATATCAAATCCAAATTCTTCTTCTTCTTCTGGGAGCTGATTCATACAAAGCAGACACTCCACCACTGAACTGTGGCTCTTGCCCAACAACAAAAAACTGGAAAAACATATAGTTCTCTATGTAGACATTTCAGAATCATCCCATTATGTAAACTCCTACCTGCAGTTTAAAGCTGTACAGCCCAGTCTCAGGTTTACCGTCTTAGTAAAAACTTTCTTTATACATGAGGGAGGGCAACTTTTGCCCCCAACAAAGATTAGTACACAAACCTAAGTCTGCCAGTGGGAATAAATTGCAACTGTCCATTGTATGTTGGAGAAAATGAAGGCCTGTCTTCTAGGGAATCATCATGGGGATAAAGGAAATTAACAAGTCCCCTGTGTCCATCAAACCTTATTTTCTTGAAGAATTTGGATGTTCTGACTCTCCCAGCCATCTTTCCTCTGACACACATTCTTCTTTGTCTCAGAGAACTGAATGGGGGAATGTCCACCGTGTCTGTATGTTCCAACCCATCATCTTAAGAAAACTTCACTCTGGGTTCCATTTCCAAGTCTCGCACTAGTCCCTTCTCAACATTTGAAAGCTCTCAGAATTAAGAACCATGGACAGCTCCTTCGGGACACCTCTGGCCTCAATTTTTATTGCATTTCCCATTCCAGCCACGCAGAACTTTACACAGGAGTCTTGGTTGTTGGCTAATCCCAATAAAAATGCTAAATAGCTATCACAGCACCATCGGGAGTTGCCAGTCTCTTTCATGGAAGCTAAAACTACAATCTATCTTTTATATGTCACTAACTTTTAACTGATGGATTGCATTTTCTTTGCTGCATATGAGACACAGTGGCCACAATATGCTCCATAGGCATCACTGCCTGTGCCTGTCCTGGAATTCCACTTTAGTACTATGGTGGTGTTTTAGTACAGTACCTGTGGGATCTGCAACAAAATGTTGCAGGGCTGAGTGCTCTTGTTCAGTGTTCTAGTCAGATGGTTGTGTCCAACATTCCATTCCCCTCTTCTCTATTATTAATATTTTTTGCTCTCTAACAGTAAATCCACACCATACATTTAGAACACACTGCTCACTCTCCAAATAATCCTGGGAACTGTAGTTTGTTAAGGGTGTTGGGAACTGTAGCTCTTTGAAGGGTAAACTACAATTCCCAGGAATCTTTGCGGGGGACATGTATGTTAACGTGCTATAAATGTGTTTTATATTTATGGTGTGAATGTGAATTGAGGCAGAATGCAAGAGCTACTGAGCATACTTAGTCTTCACTTGACTTTTTTGGGGTTTCCACCTCCCTTAGGACACTCTCCTTACACACACACACACACACAGAGAGAGAGAGAGAGAGAGAGAGAGAGACTCAGTGGTGGTGGTTTTCTTGACATCTGCAAACCACCAGATTCTTTCATTTTGGCTTCATGAAGGTCCACACTGAGAAAATTAGTTCGCCATTAGCATGTAGGATAAGAACCAACAGCTGTGTTTGCTGTGGAGTGGGGAAGGAAAGGCAAATATCTAAATTCAGAGTCTGAAACAAACACTCACAGAGACACTAGGGAGCTGCCACATGCTCACTGCACATCCCACAGCGTTTGGAGACACATGGCCTTCTCTCCTTCATGTTTTATGATATTTGTTGCTGCAAAGACCAATGTGCACAAAGAATACATGCCTGTCGCGGAAAGCGTGAATTGGCTCTCCGCCTTCTGAGATTCCAAGAATAGCTTTTGGAGACAGGACACGTTTGCATTTCCAACAAATATTTTCAATCTGATTTCTTTTTAAAGTGGTTCTTTAAGGATATATTCCCTCCCTCCTCATCTGAGTTAAGAACTGTGTGGCTTTAAAAAAAATACTTCAGAATATGAAGCCTAGAAGGAAACTCTTCATATATTGCAACTGTTTTCAATAAGGACAAATTACAAGATAAACCGGGGGGTGGGGTGGGGTCAGATATGACTTGATAGTATCTCTTTAAAATGCAGACAATGTAAAGTTCATCCCTCAAGGCAGTAGCTGGAGGAGGAGGAAATAGCTGGGCACTGAATTTCAAACCTTTACTCTCATTATTTATTGCTTTGTCTTGCAGCCAAATTGCTCTGGCCTGGATAGCTTAAAAAGTTCCTTGATTGTCTCCTATGATAATGCCCCACATCTCTTACCTCTTTCATGAAATTAGTGATTGATGCACAGCTGGCTAGCACTATGATCTGAACATTTCTGCATTTTTAAGACACAAGTTTATTTGACTATAAGCAGCACTGCAGTGTTTAACAACTGCAGCCAAAGGCTGTGTTTGAGGAGTATGCTGTAGATTCAAATGGATCCTAAACCTGGAACCGAATTGGGGTGATTCAGTAGGTCTATATGAAGTGAAGTGGGATCAGTGCAAATTGCCCCATACTGAAGTGAGAACCCCACCCCTTCAAAGTACTTCAGGGTGCTTTGGAAATTAAAGATGTCAAAAAAGAAGAAATATTGCAAACACCTCTGCTAAAAGTGAAATTAATGTCTGTAGCTTGCCAAAGAAGGAAAATATCAGGGTGGAGTGGGGGCTCTTTGTAAGCATTGCTGGTAAAGCTTGTGATCAGAGGAAATAATCTTATTTGGACTCTCCAATCCCAGAGTTTTGGAGAAAGTATATTTAAGTAAACTTCAGTACTGCCTAACAAATGAGAATAAATAGCCAATGTTATCTAACTCTCCATCAAACACACTGGGATGAATGCTCAATAAGTAGGTCATCTGGAAGTGTCCTGGCAAATTGGTGCTCAGGACCCAGAAACAAAAGTTATGACAGAGGGGAAATGAAATTCTTGTATTTCTCTGATACAAATTTAGAATATCCCTAAAACACATATCCCTGCACACTAATTTGTCTTTAGTTTAACAGGGTCCTTACTTAGGGACCTCTATCATGTCTACCATATTAAGAACAACTGACTACATAACACTAGAGAAATTTAACTCTTTTTAAACCCATCCCCAAACTGTAAAGGCTGCCCATGTGGAAAAAAATCACTTTGGCTATCCTCCTAGTGTTTGACATAATTCACTCCTTCACAAAAGACAAATATGCCTGGAAAATTCCATAGCATTCTTCTTCTTCCTCTTCCTCTTCCTCTTCCTCATCTTCTTCTTTGTAAGCAAACTTTATACACACACATTATGTTCCAATTCCCTTTTCACTGACAAATTCTGCATTTATAGGTAGCATTTGTAGGAAAACATGGACCGAGGAAAGCTGCTTTACAAACAGAGCCACCATGTGAGAGATCCAGTGTGTGGCTTGGTGAAAGAGCATCTGCTCTGCATGCAGAAGGTCCTGGGATCATTCCGTGTCTCCAAAAAGCCAGGGAATGTACTCAGTCTGAAAGTCTGGGGGCCAGTCATCATTCAGTGTAGACAGTACTGAGCTAGACACTCCAAAGGCCTGACTCAGTATAAGACAGCTTACCACATTCTTCTGAGTGTATGAACCAAACTGAACCTTCAGTGTAGGGGAAGAAGGCTGTATCAGGGTGTGTGTGTGTGTGTGTGTGTGTGTGTGAGAGAGAGAGAGAGAGAGAGAGAGAGAGAGAGAGAATTCCCTGCCTATCTCATCACTTACCTGCACACACAAATATGTTACATTCACTGCATGTGTGGTATGGGTCACAATGCCCTTTGGGCCAAGCATCTTGTGAACAATGATAAGTGCATTAATTCAATGTTTCTGTGGAAACAAGGAATTGGTGATGGGAGAAGAAAAACAGAATCCCTGTGCTGCTTTGGGGTTTTGAAATCATATCATCTTTCTTTTCTTTCTCCTTTCCCTCGTGTGGTGGCATCTTCTCTAGTGCATAGCATTATGAGATGCACGTAATGGTTACAATCTGCAAACACTCTTTTCTTGCTCTCCAGTTAATGGTCCAGAAGAGTCTGCACCATTTAATCTTCAGATATGAAACACTCAGTGACCCTCAGCTGTGGAAATCAAGCTTTGGCTGGTTAAGAGGATGCAAAACATACTTTATAAAAATGGATAAAAGTGAAGTCAGCTTCTTCTTTTTTAAGAAAAAAATATATTTTTAACATGCTCATGTGTTGAAACCCAAATTCAATGAAATAAACCACATGACTGACTAAAAAGAAACATGCGTGGGCTATCCCACTGACATTCCAAATGAGAACTCTTAATAGCTAATTTCTAAATCAGAGATACTCTCATTTATTTAATTGTTTTTTATTTTACACACTTTATCAGAAATGATCAAAGGCCATTTCAACCATAAATCCAGTCCTCTTGTGACATGCAGGCAGCTGAATCAATACCTGACAGAAGCCTTTTTAAAAGCAACGTATCTGAACCCTACCATATGGGGTGGAATTTTCATGCTGTGATGCATCCAGCACAAAATATTCTATATTTACTTGAATGTAGGGCAGTATCCTCAGTGAATGTAGGAAGCTACTTTATATGACTAGCTCAGCATTGTCTACAATGACTGACAAGAGGCTATTCAGGTCTAAGACAGAGATACCCCCCCACCAGTTACCTGAACTTTTAAAGCTGGAGACACAGACTCATAGATCTGGAGGGAGACTTATAGGCCATCCATGGCTATCATTGGTTACTAAAGTTGAGGGGTATGTTCTACTTCAGAAGGCAGTACACTTCTGAATTCCAGCTGCTGAAAACCACAGGAGGGGAGAGTACTGTTGTGCTCAGGTCCTGTTTGCAGGTTCCCAATAGGCACCTGGTTGTCACGGGTAGGACTGGATTCTAGACTAGATGGGCCACTGGCCTGATCCAACAGACTCTTCTTATGTACATCTGTTCCAGCCTCCTGCATGAAGCAGGGATTTCAAAGCACCTCCACTAGCTGACTTTCCAATCTCTATTTGAAGACCTCCAGTGATGGGGAGCCCACCATTCCCCTCAGTAAGTGTTTCCATTGTCAAACTGTTCTTAACAGCAATACATTTCTCCTCAGGTTCAACTGAAACCTACCTTCTTGAAAGTTGAACTCATTAGGTGGACAGTGAGCTTCTGTGACTTGAACCCCCACCGCAAACTCCACATATCAGGTCCCTAATCACTCAGCCACATTAGCAGGTTTCAATGAATGTATCTTGGAATTTATGTATGTTAAGCATGTGCTGTAACTCTGAGTAGGGGGTATGTGGTATTAGGGAAGGAGGAGTACCTCTGTTGGGGAACATGTTGTGATCCTTCTGGGGTCCCCAGACTGCATTCTGCTCTCACCTGTGGCTCCTAGAAGCTATCTGCATGTGAAAGTGGTCACACCCCGGGAACAGCTTCAGTTGGCCAGCAAAACCAGCTGAGGGTAGCTGATGGGTCTCAAACCCTCAGTGAGTTAGGGATAAGACTAATTGGACAAGACCAATAATGGGTCCAATTGTCAAGAAGGCAGTTTCTGCACATGCTGTAGAGAGGCAGATCGGGCTCGTTAACCTGAGAAGATAGCCCACCTAGGAAAAGAAATACTCCGATCCTAAATGTCTACTGCCTTGTGGGATATCTTCAGGAAAAGAAAAGGCTAAGGAGTAAACCCTACACAAATCCGGAATGGAGTCCGTAATACAGTTGGATAGCACATTGTACACCACCTTCTGGCAATTACTTCAGCAAAGCTGGTGCCAGACATATTGTTCTGCTTTCATTTGGACCACATCCAAATGAAGAGTGAGGGGTCTTATCAACTGGACAGTCCAGGACCTTCATATGCACTGCCACGGCTTGCACCCAGGGAGGTCACTTTGGTGCTGTTTGACTTACCCCCCTGGACATTGGCTCTTGGCACAGTTGGATGCCAACCACAATGTACCTTTGAGCCATGGTCCTTCCCCATCAGCATTTCATGCTGTTTTTAGCCGTCATGGATAATAGCCATTGATAGACCTGTCCTGTATGCCTAATCCATTTGCAAAACCATCTCTGCTAGCAGGAACTGCAACATTCTGTGGCAATGCAATGAAGTCCATTATACATAATTATACATTATGTGACAAAACACTGCCGTTTGTTCTGCCTGAAACTGCTACCACTCAGCTTCAGTTGTTGACCCTGAATTCTAATGGTCTGAGAGAGATAATCAGTCCTCTCAACTTGCTCTTTCCACATAGATATGTTTCTGTTACACATGAAACACCTGATGTGAGGAGAACTTGCATCCCTCTGTGTGTGTTAGACCAGACAGTGGTTTAAGTCAGTGACAGTGTTCTACTGAGTGGTGACATGTGCTAGGCACAGAATCCAGGGACACTGTGTCATGGGGTCACATGCCATTGGTCCCAGTTCAAGATCAAGGAAGCAATTGCAGAGCAAGTGTTCTAGCAATTCACAGTCAGGTGAAACAAATACCAGAACTAGATAAAGTAAGGTCAAGGGCCAAAAGAGAAACAAGTCAGGGATATTCCTGGGCAGCTCCAGGTTTATCTAGACTGGAAAACAGACTTGAATCTTGCTTATAACCACCAGCAGACCCCTACTGAATCTTAAATAGGACTTCTCTGTTATGTATTTTATGTTAAAAATGCATACACACTGTATATTGTGTGGGGAAAATGGGATCACAGGAAGCTGCATCCTACTGAGGCAAATAATTGGTCCATCTAGCTAAATGCTGTGTGCAAAAAGAAAGAGGGCGAGCTAGTGAAAGGAGACAGAATTAGACTGCCCAGTCCATGCCTACTTGTGGGCATCTGTAAACTGGTAGTGGTTGTGGAAACAAATTGGGAGCAAATGAAAATAAATGAAAACTGTGGCTTATGGGATATGTTCCAACTCTGGTATTAACTTTAGAATTTCTCCATCTTAAAAAGGAAAGAAGACAGTAGGGGCGGGGGAGGGGGATTGGCCAATAGTTCAGAAGATGGAAATCTCTTTAGCTGCTGTTTCACCAGCTGACCCTGAATTCTAAAGTGTTATTTGAGAGAATTTCCTTCCCCTGTGTGTCAACAGAGTTACTCTCTTCCTTGCAAAGTCTTCCTGACTTGGTTTATACTTTATCCTTGCCAGATTGCCTCCAGCAATCACTTGTCTGAGAGCTGAGATCAACTGTGGAACTCTTTCTGATGTACACTTGGCGGCTAACCTAGGTTGTGCTCTGAGTAATGGGTGAAATGGCTTTAAGGCATGTATGTGGCAGGACAAGTCACTGAGCTGCAGAAGTGTCGGTGCTTGTTGGCCAAAAGGGAGAGACAGAGTAATCAGAAATCTGCAAAAAAGAAAAAAGAAAGAAAAAACACGAAATTGTTTCCTTGACTCATCGTAGCATGAGTCAAAACGTTGATGTCTTGGAAGCAATGGAAAATTAATTTAAACACCTTGTGAACATAGTGTCAACTAAGATGTAGTGTAAGTTCTGTTTAGATCAGGTGTGGGGGTGGAGCTAATACAGTTTAGGTCACAATATATATATCTCAGCTCTCTACCCAGCCCACACAGCTTTTGAGCAGGTCACACCCCTCACTGGCCCTACTTTATATGCTTTTTGAGTATTTTTGCCTGGTTGGAATGTGTCCTTGAATTCTGATAATGACTCTTGCTTGCCTGGATGGCGTAGAGAGAGGCAAGTGTGAGTGTGAATAAACTAGCCTACTGTACAGAGAGAAACAGATGCATCCATTGCTCCACCCAGTTTTACCTTTGACCCACCGCTGGCATGTGGCCCTTGTAAGTTTGCCCAGCATGGAATGTGGCCCTCAAACAGAAAAAGTTCCCCATCCCTGGTTTAGACCTTTGAGAAACTCTCTGGGATTTTTTTTTTAATTTATTAGCTTCTTTATTTATCTTTTAAAAATAAATTTGTGGGCAGCAGGACTGGGAACAGAGGGCAACACTGCTGGGCACCTTCAAGGTTTCAACAATAGTCCCACCCCTAACCACCACAGTCCCTTAGTCCTGCTGTGGGTCAGCTTGCAATTACCATCTCGTCAATCCCACTCTGTCTATCTGCCCCAGAGGAAAAATCCAAGAGAGCAAATAGTGACCAGAAGTGAAAATAGTTTTCCTGCTCACTCATCTGCCCTTTCTTTCTGGACAGCAGTGGGTCAAGGGAGATCAAGGGAATAATTGCAAAGAGGAAGAGATGAGTGCACTGCAGCCATATTAGGAACTGAGATAGGAAGCTGCCTTATACTGAATCAGATCATTGGTTCCTCTGTCTCAGTATTGCCTTCACTCGCTGGAAGAGGCTCTCCAGAGTTTCAGAGAAGGAGTCTTTCCCAGTCCTAACTGGAGATGCCAGGGATCTAACCTCAGACCTTCTGCCTGCAAAGCAGAAGCTCTACTACTGAGCTATGGCCCTTCCATAAGCATATTGCCAGAGGGCTGCCCAAAATCCAGAGCCAGCTCTGTAAGAGATGTCACAATCCCTTCGATGGTTCACAGTTTTCACATATTGAAAAGAAAATGTAGTAAAAAAACTGGAGGAAGAGTCAGGAAGAAGTCTGCTTCCTTTTCTTCTTCTAGCAAGCATTGGTGCCTGCATCAAAAATGTTCATACTCTCCAAACATTCTTTTGTCACCAAGGTAACTGCTGCATTTAAAACATCTTCCTCTCCTCTAAGTTCCCCTGGAACCCACCTTCCCTCGTTATCAAATCTCTCTCGGTAAAGATGCTGGCAGCCCAGAAGAGTTAAACTGTGACTTCTCTGGAGAATGGCAGCGTCATCTCCAAATTAACCAGGTAAACCACTGGGGTGTGCCGAAAGGCATGATGTGTCAGCAGAATTTTGCTTGCCATCTCATTAGCACACCCAGCCCTTTGAGAATCAGAAGCAAAACCCTCCTATTGCTTTGCCAAGTCGGCTCATCCACTGTGCTTGCCAGATTGCCTCCAGCAATACTCTCCCAAACATTTTTTTGTTGGGGGGTGATGCTTCTTCTACCTAATGAAACAAAGAGCCCAGTTCCAGGTAAAAATAAAATAAAACCAACAAATGGTACTTTATTTAAACAGACATTTCCTAGCAGGAGCCTATGCCTTAGTTGTCATTTCCCTTTTAAAGTCAGGGAACTGTCACTTTTTATTATCTCTGCAACAAAAAGGAGTTCACGGTGCCCAGTTTCTCTCATAACTACATTCCCCAGGATTGTGCATTTGCAGTGACTAAACAAAGGTGACTTTCAAAGATCACTAGGGGGCATCATTTACATCTTCTCCTCAAAAATGTGTCAATATTTTATTTATTTCTTTTTTAAAAAAATTAATCCGGAGTGGAATATAGATTGTTTGTCTATCTGTCTCACTTTTCATTTCAGCAAAGCTGAACACACACACACACACACACACAGAGAGAGAGAGAGAGAGAGAGAGAGAGAGAAATTCAATAAAAATAATCATCAGTGGCATCCATAAAAAATAAATAAATGTAGCAGTAACCAGTATTAATAGCATTAAGGATCAGGAAAAGCCTGGGTGAAAAGGTATGTTTTCAGTTGAGAGCAAAAACATCTCACAGCTAGTGCTCATCTGATCTCAACAGAGAGAGCATTCCATCTGGTAAAACATAAGAATGCTAAAGGAACAAGACAAAGTCCAATCAAGTCCACCAACCTGTTCTCACAATGGCCTACCAGGAACCTTGGAGAAGCTCACAATCAGGACACTCTCCATGCTTGTGATTCCCACCAAGCAATAGTCTGAGGCATACTGTCTCTGACAAGGGAGGTAAATAAAGTCATCGTGACTAGTAGCTGTTGATAGCCTTATCACCACAAGAGATATGTTCCTTTGCTGCAATGCCCTATTTCCCATCAGATGGACTTCTGCATATGCATTTTACTGTTTGTTACCATGCTGTGTATTTTTGTGTTTCTATTTTGTAAGCTGCCCTGTGATCCTCAGATGAAAGGCAGCATATAATTTATTATTATTATTATTATTATTATTATTATTATTATTATTATTATCATCATCATCATCATCACACACACACACCCAAAATAGAGTGTATTAACATTATTTTACTTCTATAGAAATGCAAGTTTTGCTTTGTTTTGCTTTGCTTTATTTCACCCACTGTGATGCTCCATAGATTTATGGCATTTTGCAATGCCTGATTTCTCTTCCCACCAATTCATTCTCAATAAGGAAGCTTCCTTCTTTGATTCACTGAGAGAGAAAGCTAGCACTAGTGCTGTCAAATAAAAAATGGATATATAGTGCCTTTTATATCTGCAATGATGATGGACAATATGAATGGTAATGGCTCCTTGTTCATAATGCATTACACCAAAATTGTTCCCAGCTTTGTCCTTGACACTTTTCTGGCCTTTAGTTGTAAAGAGCAAGAGTCAGCATCAATAACCATTTACTCATGATTTCCTACCATCTCCACTCTTTATGAGAGAACCTAATGTGTGTCTTGCATACAATAAACCACCATACATAATCCTCCTTCACAAATAATATTCCTTTATCGTGCAGAACATAACTGGAAAATATTTGTATGTGCTTCCAAATCTCTCTTTGCCATCAGGTCACTGAGCTTCAACAAGACAGTGTCATTTCAAATAGGAAGTAAACCTTCTCACCCAGTGATTACCTTAGTTAGTGCAGTGCCAAAATCTGTCCTCCAATTATCAACAAAGCTCTCTTCATTTTCATTTTTAACACATTTTAGATTTTTTTCAGAATTTCAGTGGTTGCAGTGATTTGAGCTTATATTAGGCGGAAGGTGGTAGGCAGGGTTGCCAGCTTGCCCCCCATATTGAAGATCACCCTCCGTGTCCCCCATCCCTGTCCAGACGAGCACTTCCACGGCTCCAAGATGCCACCACCACCTGGCAAGAAGAGTCCACTGCCAGCACGCTTGCTGCTGCCCAGCCGCATCCTCCTCATTGTTGTCCTCCTCAGGGTGGCCCAGGGGAGGGTAGAGCAGGACACCCACACTGTCACTGCCTCTGTCAAAAAGCAAGCCACCAGGCCCAAATAGCAGGAGGCTGTTGCCATGGTGCCAACCCTGCCTGTGTGGTGGGGAGGCATGTGGGCAGCCCAGGGAGTGCGTGGAGGGAGGTGCATGGGCCCTTTGGCAGTTGCCAATGCCAAAGCTTCCTCTGAGCCCTCTACGCGTCCCATTCATGCCCCTGTGGTGGTGGGGGATGGCGTCCCCCTCAATATTGGGGGAGATCAGCCCCTGGCCACCAATATTGAGGGGGCCCAAGCACCTTCTGACCCCCTATAGTTGGCACACCTGGTGTTCGGTGTGCTATCCTTTCCAGTAAACAATTCTCCAGCACTGCAGAATCCCCAGCTTGCCTTGCTTAATAAAATGGAAAAGTTCCATAGGAGGATCTACACCATGTTGTCTCCACCGGGAAGGGGGGGGGCTTTAATTCAAGTGCAGAAAACCTGGAAACACTGCAGACTTCAGAACACTGGTTAAATCATTTAAAGAACAAGAGAAAGGACACTCGGTGACACAACCACCTCAAAATTAATGCAAGCACATCAGAAACCCTGCACCACACCCATTAGAATTTCATCAGAATTGTTTCTTTCCTGTGATATGATTGAAATACTTGAAAGAACGTCTCCACCTCCAACCTGGACACTGAGGTCCAGTTCTGAGGGCCTTCTGAAGTTATAAGAAACCAGGCAGAGGAACTTCTCAATAGTGGCACCCACCCTGTGGAATGCCCTCCTGACAGATGTCAAAGAGATAAAACTATTATACAACCTTCCGTAGGCATCTGAAGGCAGACCTGTATCAGGAAGTTTTTAAGGTTTGATGTTTTGTTGTTTTTGTCTTTATATTCTGTTGGAAGCCACCCAAAGTGGCTGGGGCAACCCAGTCAGATGCGTAGATACAAGTAAATTATTATTATTATTAACAATAATATTGCAGACTACATTTAGAGTAGAACACTCCTTTTTATCCCAGCAGCAACTGAGATAAGACCAGCTGCCACCAACCTGGTGTCCTCCAGATGTTTTGGATTATAACTCCGATCTTCCCCAGACCCGGCACTGGTGGAAGTTTTTGGAAGTTTGCAAAAGCTGCTCAGGGCACATCTAAATAGTAAAATAGAATATTGTGGGATTCCAGCTAGTCAGCTGAAGAAAATATCTATGTCTTGTCATTTGAGTTAGTTAGTTTAAAAAAGAGCCTCATCCCTGGAGGGTGCTCTGTAAATTTAGAACTGTTGTAGAAATATTTGTCTATTGTGTTCATCCAAAAAGAAAAAAAAAGTGCCCACAGAGCACATTGTGAGGATTTGATGGAACTTTTCAAGTACAAAAGAAAAGGAGCAAGCAAACAGCTAGATGCTCCTGGGTTCCTCTGCTAGCCTGGCATGTTAATTTATTTTATCCCTACTGAAAGTAAAGGTATAATTGTTTTGATTTATAATCCATGTTACCCAAGGCAGGTACCAGAAATTGTTGTCCCTGAAGTGGGGCTTTTTTTTTTTTAAGTGACAAAGCAATGTACTGGAGCTGTTGGTAGTGAGAAATACAGAAGACTCAAAGCATGCTAACAGCCTAGGCCAGTGATTATCAGACTGTTTCCATTCCACCATCCTTAAACCATCCCTGATGGAAGTTGGACTCCAATGACAGCTGGAATGCCACAGGTTCTCCATCCGTTCCCTAAACTTACTCTGCCCAGGAAATCTCAAAGTTAAATCACAAAGAAATGCTTCAATCCATTTGTTTGTTGCAATGAAATACAGTGGTGCCTCGGGTTAAGAACTTAATTCGTTCTGGAGGTCTGTTCTTAACCTGAAACTGTTCTTAACCTGAAGCACCACTTTAGCTAATGGGGCCTCCTGCTGCCACTGTGCCACAGCTGCACAGCTGTTCTCTTCTTATCCTGAAGCAAAGTTCTTAAACCGAGGTACTATTTCTGGGTTAGCAGAGTCTGTAACCTGAAGCATATGTAACCTGAAGCGTATGTAACCCGAGGTACCACTGTACATGAAAAACCTCTGGACATAAGCTGATTGCCTTTCCCTTCCTACTGAAGGATAAACTGGTTAAATTCATGTTTGCATTTATTGTGCACATTTTTTGTTTTTGGTTTTAAAATGCAAATAGCAGTTGCTGAAGTGGTGGTGGTAACTATGGTCCTCCAGTTTTTGAGTCCATACAAACACAAGATGTGCCTTGCCAGATCAGACCAAATGCCCATCTACTCCAACATCCTGTTTACACAGTGGCAAATCAGATGTGTATGAGAAGTCCCACAAGCACAACTTGAGGGCAATTTCACTCCCCTCACTTGTGAGTCTCAGTAACTGGCATTCAGAAGCTCACTGTCTCTGACAGTGGAGATAGAACATAGCCACAAAGGCTAGGAGCCATTTATAGCCTTACCCTCCATGAATTTGTCTAAACCTCTTTTAAAGCCTTCAAAGTTATTGGCCATCACTATATCAACAACTGGAGAGTCATATGTACAGGGTCTCTACACAGCACCAGAATCTTGTGCAGTGGATCGATGGGTCCCATTCTCAGAATTTACAAAGTTAATTCTTTGTGGACATAGCACAGACGATGAAAGCATGGGTTTAAATATGGTGACATCCAGACAGGTGCAAGCAAAGCCCATTACTGAATCAGCAATAGATTCAGTGATTGATTCCAAAGGCTAACTAGAGTCCAAACGCAAACTGGCAGTGAAGATAATGTTCATGGGAGAGGGGGAATAGGCATGACTGCCTTGACCCTGGGCTTTGGGAACCCAGACAACTGGCATGGTCTGAAGTCCCACAGCCTGGTTGGCCTGCCACCTCCAGACCACCCAGCAGGCCGATGCTAAAGCAACAGCAAATGAAGAAAAAAGGAAAACCAGTTCAAGAGATACCAGAAGTGAGATAGAGTGCACTGCTCCTAAGTGGTAGCTAAGTAGTACCAAAAAGTAAGCTGCGGGGGGGGGGGTCATTACCACCATGTAAAGTGAATCAGAGGAATGGAGAAGATGCAGTACAGGGAACAATGGACCAGGAGAGGGTTTTCTCTGTGGCAGTCCCTAAAATTGTGAACTTCCTCTCTAAAGAGGTGTTATCTAGGTCCCCTCCAGAAATTGTTTTTATCAAGCATTCCTGATTATTCATATTCATGATGCTCTCAGGGCAGTCTTAAGCAATCCTGCTTTCAATGCTGTTTGCCAGCCCCCCCCAATACTCCTAGGAATAGCCTTAGGAATAGGAATGGTCAGTGTGTAAGATGGAGATGGAAAGACTCAGGAATCTCTAAGGTGCAAAGGCAATGAGCTAATACAATTGCACTACTTTTAGATTTTCTCCATAAGATTTCCCTCAACATGCATAGGAATGTCCCTTTCAGGTTTGCTGCAGACGTATTATTGTACTTTAAACACAAAGGTAAAGAAAAGCAAGATAAGGCTATCAACCTGAATTGAGCAACAGTCAATGGTGCGTAGGTGGGCAAAGCGAGAAGGGAGGCATAATGCACTCTAGTTGCAGAATAGCCTTTGTTCGTAACACATTTGGGAGCTACCCTGCAGATGCTGGAACAGGAAGCGCAGCTACTTTGAACAAGCTAAGTGTGTGTGGGGGGGGGGTTGTTGCTACTTGCTGCTCAGTTACACACACACACATTAAAAATTGTCCCCTCCTTTTGGCAAAATCTCCCATGTTGTCCAAATAATGAGGAGCAGCTGAAACACCATCTCCTAGTGCAGTCAGGAGCCAGACTGCAATAACCTGTATCAGCAATGGTGAACAGTGACCACTGCAGTTGGTGGGGTCATTTCCCCCACTGGTTTTCTCCCAATCCACCTCCCATGCAAAGACACAATGGGCAGTGTTGCAGTGCAGTAGTCAGAGGTGGATTTAGGGCAGAGCAACCGGTCCCCCCCCCCAGGCGCTGAGGTGAGGGGGTGATTTTTTCCTGCCTCGTTCCCAAAGCGTAGTAAGTGCTTGCTTCAGGAAGAAGGCATGGGGACTCTGACATGATCCTAGAGTCCCCCCCCCTTCCCAAACCCTAGTTAGCATTTGCTTGACTTTGGAAAGGAGATAGTTTTGGGAAGGCAGCAGAAGAGCTGCTGGTGGGGTGTCAAGTGTTGGCCTTCTACAGGGCGCCACATTACCAATGTCCACCACTGCAGTAGTACAATTACTTAGTATCTATCAGAAGTCAACCTTGTGAAGGAGGTTAGTCTGAGAAACTCCTCCTCCTCAAATTCCAACTCCCTACTCTCCCAGGCAAGGGTGAATGAGGGGAACCTGCTGTTGATAGTGATGTTTGTGATTGGCTGTGCTATTCACAACTGTGATTGGCTGGTAGAGCAGGCAGACAGAGAAGACTAAAGAGACTAAAGAGAAGATGATAGGAAATGTCGGAATATGACTCTGGGGAGATACACAGGATAATACCTTTGGATTTTGAGGTGCAGGAAAAACCTAGGCATTGCTCTGCCTCACCTTGTCCCAGTGACCAGCTTCCCCTGAGAGGCTTGCTCTCTTCACCCAGGACTGCTGACATAGTAGATTTAAGAGGCATGACTTGATTTAATGTGTCACATTTCTTCAGGGAAGGATAACTACTGCTGCATCTCCAAGTTTGGCTGGTGAGATGTGGAGGGAGTCTGTGCTCTTCTTCATTTAGGGTGAGAAATTTTTCTCAATAGGAATGTCTTAAACACCAGACAGAGGAACCTGCAACTGATAGCATTATCAGATAATTTGGGGAGCTCAACAGTGGAGAATCTGTCTGGATGCAGAAGGTCCCAGTAGAGATCTACACAGAGCTGGGAAAGAGTCACTGCCAGTTAGTGTAGATAGTATTGAGCTTGATGAGCCAGCAGTCTGGCTCAGTATGAGGCAGTTTCCTATATTCTTCCTAAGTCCATTTCTGGACGGGGGTAGTGGCTGTGAGCTGATCCCCAGATTCTACCAAGGCATTGAGTGTGGGGTGTTACCATACTACATGCACGTCAAGGAGATGGGGCATGGCATACCTTTATTAGGTGCTGATGTCCCTGCTCATTTCCTCTTCTGATTACACTGTGGTGCCTGCCCTTCCACCCTATGGGTACAGAAAATTCCATTTGCTTCAAGGCTGAGAAGCAATTTTTGTCCAGCATTCCAACTGGCCTGTTGTGATGGGCTTTTTCCTCTACTCAGTGTACTACACCTAGAGGCTAGTGACAATTGACTTGGCTGGTGCCTTGGCTGGAATCTTGTCAGTGCAGGTATTTGTAGGGATCTGCTTCATAGTAGGGATGCATATGCTGCTTGCCTTCACCTATGTTTTACATATATATTTGTAAACCAAGCAAATACCTCCCCCCCCCCCAAATGCCATAAGTATCCAGTCATCTCTCTTCTAAAGGAAGAAAAAATATCCTTGGAATTTCTCACTACCTGGAGTAGAGAGGAATAAGTAATAACAATATTATGTTGTCTTTGGTGGTCTCCTATGATACTTGGCACTGTGTATGAATATATTTTTCAGGTCTTGATTGCTGCAGACTTTGCAAAATAAGAAACGAAAAATGCAAACAAAGGTCCATGTTTCAGCATATCCTGGTTCACTCACCTCTAAATCTTTCTGTCGATCTGTCTGCTCATCGAAACCTCATTTGTATGATTTGCTCTGAATGCATTGGCAAAACATAGCCAGTCAGCAGAAAGGTTCTTCAAAAGTGCCAGCCTTGTTAGTTTAGCAAGAACTCAGTGGCTGCTATTCTACAGTCAATAAAGAAAGAAGATAGGCAGTTGACACTCCATGTCCTCTCCAGCAATCTGCTGCATTATATCTGTCAATTTTGGTTCTCTGTTTCTCATTTTTCAAAACTTAAAATCAGTTCCTCACATTTCCAAATCAGTTTGCATTTGTACAATAAGAAAAAAAGCTCAGAATTCCACACCCCCCCCAGCAACACTGAACTAAGATTTAGCTGCCAGCCCAGTTCGATGAAGAGCACTACAGAAATTTAATAAACATAATTAATAGTAATAATATCTGCCACCACGGCAGGAATTCAGTTGTAATTACCTGAATATGTATACCAAGTAAATGGTTTATTTGCATGATTAAGAAATGCCTATTGAATTAAAAAGAAAAATACTTTATATGTGGCATCTGATGTTTAGCCAAGAAGATGATTGAACTTAATGGGTTATTGACTGGAAGTTAGGGATGGGTGAACTTGTCAATTCTGGTTTCTCTTAGTTTCTCATCCCCCCCCCATCTTAACCTCACTTCTGTACATTTCCGCATCAGTTTGCCATATCTTTTTTAAACAAAAAGCCATTGTGAAAATTCACCAGCATTTCAGTGAGACTTTCTCCTAAGAGACACATTTATGTATGCAGTCTGGCCTAAAATAATACAGCTTTGCATGTTATCTTCATTAATATATGCATTACTTAGCTGAATAACTGCATTACAAAATTCTGAGAATTAAAAGGAAGGTTGTGTTTCAGTTCACATCTTATTTTCAAAACTATTAAATATTAACTGAGTTGAAATTCTACCCCATCCCCACTTGAGCAAAGGGTTCACTTCTGAAGTCCTTGGGTGGTTCCCATGTACTTCCTATGGTCTGCTGGTGTTGTCCTTATGCCCAAATACAATGGACACACCAATTATGCATCGATGCCCTTGAGGGCCTTTGTGAAGTCTCAGCATTTCAGATCCACCTCTTCCACCTACCTCTTTGGAACTGCCAGAAGCATTGGGAATTGAGAGGACATTGTGAAGACATCCCAAAGTATATCTAGAGGGCTTCAGAGTTTGTCTTAGAGTCTGACGTCCCAGGAGTCCAATCTGAAAATATGAACCCCAAATCCAATCATTGGGTCCTGACTCACATCACACCTATTAAATACACCTCTTATTTTGAGGAATCATTCCCTCCATATATAGTTGGTCTCTCTAACAATGGGGGTGGTGATCATCTGAGATGCTGCTCTTATATCATACAAACCTGCGAGCAAGAACCTTTAGATCACTCAGATGAAAGCACAATTATTCTGCTTCTTATCTCCCACACTCCTACACAGTTCTTTACAGTTTCAACAAAGCCTTTTCAGTTTCTCAACATGCTCATGACCCAAACACCAGAAAAAGTGTCAAGTACCTTGGAGTGAAAACAAAATTTTCATTAGAGAATTATACTGAATGGATTGTTGTAGTTGACAGTCACTGCTGGCAGAGCATGCTGAAAGATGCTTTGCCATGGACTCTAGCTTTGTTAATGGATTGATATCATATGTTTGACATTCTCTATGACTCTCCAAGACACTAGCATTTCCTGTTGATAATCTAATGGAGCTATTCAGTTGCAATCCAGTTCTTTTTCAAAAATGCTACCTCTCCCACACCCACCTTTTGTTGGGGATCTTGCTCTAATGCACTTACATCTTTGATTTGTTTTTTATATCTAGAGATGTATAAAATGATAATTATATGTTTCTTTTTTTAAAAAAATAAGATTTTTATTTAAGTTTTTCAAACTACAATAAGATAACAACTACAAAATTGCAAATAGAATAGGTTGAATACGGAGTCTTCTGCCCAATGTAATTCTTAGCCCTTACCACCCACAGAAGGTAGTGGGCCCTCCTAATTCTCACCTGGGGTCTTTCCTTTCTCCTCCCAGACCCACATTTCCCTGTCTCTCACCCAGTGTCCTCCATCAGCCATCTACCACCCCAATGAGTATGCAATCCCTGGACCTTAATAAAGGCTCCAGACATAGGACTCAGAGAAAAGGGAAAGAAGGGAAGAATGGAAAGAAGGAAAGAAAGAAAGAGAAGAACAGAAAATCAGACAGAAAGAGAAAAAATAAAAGACAAAATGAAAAGAAACATTAGAGAAAAAAGGCTTCCAATTTTCCATCTTCTGGTTACATAAAAAAAAATAATAGGGGGCAGGGAATTATTTAAGCCATTCAGTTTATGATAACATCCATCTTCTCCACTTTCTGTTAAACAATCTTTCTTTTAAGTCAAAGAGTTTCTCAGAATCATTAATTTCCATTTCCCATGAAAAGTCAAAGAGGGGTTCACGACATGTTATTATTATCGGTAAAACCATGTTTCCCCCCCTTTAATATTAACTTTACCACTATTAATTCCCACCACTATTACTCCATATTGAGTAATAGTAAATCAGGCATAGGTAAACTTGGCCCTCCAGATGTTTTGGGACTACAACTCCCATGATCCATAGCTAACAGGATCAGTGCTCAGGGATGATGGGAATTGTAGTCCCAAAACATCTGGAAGGTCGATTTTGTCTATGCCTGTAGTAAATTCTTCTGTCCTGGTCCATATCAAAATCTCTCCACTGTGAACAAATATTAGAATAATATTCCATTTCCCCCTTGTTATATTTCCTTCAATTCATGTCAAGTCAGGGGTATAGGATTGTTGGGGGGGGGGGCTGCTAGGGTGATTGCCCTGGATGCATTTTTTTGGGGGGGCTGCTCATGCCACCCTCCCCAAGTCAACCCTGCACTGATTTTCAAGGCTGGGATCTGATTACATCCCAGCCTCGCAAAACGGCTCAGGGAGGGCGGCGTGAGAAGCACACCATGCGCCCTTCAATCCCAGCCTCACCTCTGAGGGGCTGGGATCAAAGGACACATGGCTATTGAGTCCTTCTCACATCACCCTCCCTGGATCGCAACCTCACAAAATTTCATTCACAGAAATTTCTTAACATTTATACATGTTTTCTAATAATATGTATATACCTGCATCCCCACATTTAATATAGTCCCACTACTTGGTCAGGCCATAGATTTAACATGCAAAGAAAGAACAGAAAGATGCATTTTAAAATGCTAAGGGGAAAAAAATTGTTTCACAAATTGAACTAGTTACCAAGAAAGATTGTGAGATCCCCACTGTTTGATGTTTTCAACTTGACTATTTGTCAGATGGTGTATGTATAATTAATTCTGCTTCATGGACTAGTTTGTGTTTTAAAATGGCATTTCAACTTCTCTAATACTCAGCCTCTCATTATGTGAATCCGCTATTTGATTTGAGCTGCAAATAGTTACTTCTATGGATTTTAGGGAATTGGGAATAGTTATGTTGACATAAGAATACCCCATTGGCATATGATCAGGTGATACCTTTCCTCTGCACCTCTAATTTTCAAGGTCTTACAGTACAACTCTATACACTGCTTCCTAGGAAGGTAGTTCAGCCCAATGAGACTCAGTACATAGAATGTGTATTTAGAACTGTAAGTATATAGTACAACCCTATGCAGGTTTACTCACAATTATGTCCCACTTTGTCTAATCGGGCTTATACATAGGAAAACATGGTTTAATCGAAGGCTACAATCCTAGGCAAACTTTACTGTAAGCCCCATTGAAGACAGTATGGTTAGCTGTAATCCTGTAGACTTATTTGTGAGTAAGCCTCATTGAATTCAGTGGGAATTACTTCTGAGTAAACATGCATCAGCACCAGTTCCTGACAACACACCTGCTTTATTTAGAATAATGAACAACTGTGGCAGAGGTTTTGATGTTTCCACCACTTATTATTCATCTCTGTTCATTATGTGGAGCTTGTGTAGCATAAAAATGTGATCCACTTCACTGCAAAAATTGGAAAGATGGAAGTCAGAAATTTTACAGCTGTGTGTGCTTTGCTTGAGATGAAAACATTTCAGAGAGACTCTCAATTGGTTCCCCAGTAGTAAAGGGAAACTCTCTAATGATAAGGGTATATTTGTGATGAGCAAAGTCTCTCCTGCTGTTTAGAACTTGAGTCTGAATGAAAACCATAGGAGGCTGGGCCATTTCTGATAGAAAACAGTTTTTTAACAGCATGAATTTATGAATCTGCTCATTGCAAATAAGAGTTTATTATGCTTAGTGCCTAAAATGATGCCTCATTTATTAAATTAAAGCCACACACACACATACACATTTCCCCTTCAAATTATGTGCAAAAGTAGTCTAGGTCTACAAACAGAAGTTTTATGAGTGGCTGGAATAAGACCTCAGCTTTGCAAAACTACTGATTTAGCATATGACTTCAATCAATTTATTATATGGCTATAGACCCACTAAAAACATACAAAGGATAAAAGAACGAGCAATTAAAACATTTGCTTGTTTAAAATATAATATAATACAAAAGGTAAAACATATACAGTGGTACCTCGGGTTATAAACACTTCGGGTTACAAACACTTTGGGTTGCAGACTCTGCTAACCCAGAAGTAATACCTCGGGTTAAGAACTTTACCTCAGGATGAGAACAGCAGCAGCGGGAGGCCCCATTAGCTAAAGTGGTACCTCAGGTTAAGAACAGTTTCAAGTTAAGAACAGACCTCCAGAACGAATTAAGTTCATAACCAGAGGTACCACTGCACTGTATCTAAAGTATTATATGCTACAAAAGATAAAAATAAAAGATAAAATTACAATTAAAATGGGTCTATCATCTTTCAAAACATTGGAACAGAGGAGATAAACTAGGCCAGTGAAAGTAGCTTGTTTGCATCAGCCAAGAAATAATCTCGGTACCATTCTGGTATCCTTCTTGGGTGTTTCCTCACAAGGAGGCAAAGTAGTCTATTAAGTTCCTCTCTATAAAGGTTATATTCAAAGAACAGCTGGCCCAACATTTTGACCACTTAATCTCCTTAGGGACACCCACGACCCTCTTATGGGACACCTTGAAAATGTCCTTCCAATAATGTTGAAAGGAGACAGTTAAATCTAGCTGTAGGAAAGACGTGTTGATACTTGAGGATGGGTAGATTATTCAGAAATCTAAGCATGTTTCAAAGGTTAAGCCAAAATATATTGGAGAACAAATTCTAGGGGTTTGATGTGGCTTCCGATTTAGGAGGTACAAGACTCCTCTGAATTTATTTTATTCAAGGAAATTGGGAATCTGTCTTATTTCAACTCAGGCTATTAATTATTTGTTTATATGGCTGTGTCAGTGATTGCCCAGTGATTTATATGTTCCATACTTCAGCAATGTCTACTCTGACTAGCAGCAGACCTTCAGTGTATCAGTCAGGGGTCTTTTCCATTAGGGATGGAGGAGAAATTCCATTCTATTCTTGGTACAAATTAACCAACCTTGTTTGCACTTTCTGACACAAGACATGAGCCGAAATGAAGCCATCCTTTGAAATTCAAGCCTCTGAATTTTTCAGGGGAGTTCTTGGGCCAAGTAATGTGTACAAAAATGCATAAATTGTGGTTAAGTGTACATAATCATATCCCTATTAGTGAAACTAACATTAAAATACATTATATTGATAAAGGCTGACCGGGTCTGGTACGTTTCCTCTGAGGCAGAACCCCCAGACAGTAGCAGAGCAGTGCAGCGCGTGCTTGATGCGTGGGTGAAGAGAGAGTCCACACACTGTTTCTAAACTAAACAGCTGTATTTACATCAGACAGATAAAACAAGAAACAATCCATCAGAGACAGCAGCCATCATGCGTATCTGCTTCTCTCCGCTGAGAAGTGAAAGTAACTTCAGAAAGAACTCAGCTCCCGGATGTAGAAATCTCCTCCCTAGATGCAGGACATATAGAGTGTTAACCCTATAAACAACAGACCTCATACATTATATTATGGGAATACAAGAATGCATTATATTATGGGAAATTGCTTCGCAAAAACTGTGTGTATTATGAGAAATTCATACTAAAATGCTGGTGAATTTATTTATTTATTTATTTATTTATTTATGCACTTGCACAATGATATGGAAATGTTGAGAACTAAACTTAATACTGGGAAAGATGATAATCTGAAATTGACAGATTGAGCTGTCCCCAGTTTGCATTACCTGTTATCCAATGTCCTATTCACATGAAAATGTCAGGGATGCATTTGGAGAACCTTTTGCTCTGCCATGCAGCGATGTTTCCTTCTCACTGGCATATGTTGAGTCAGACCATTGCTCCGTCCAGACCAGTATTTTCTACTCTGACTGATGCCTGCTCCCCAACATCTCAAGCAGTTCTTTCAACATCTCAAGCAGTTCTTTCCCTGACGTTTGCATATTATAAACCAGAGATACCAGGTATTGAGCCTGTGACCTTGTGCTTGCAAAACCACTGTACCACTGGACTATAGGCCACCCTAATAAAAACTGCATTTTATTTATTGTGCTCTTGGCTGGAATCTTCCAAAACATCAGATGAGACTTCTAGTACAAAACATCTGCAGGGCACCAGTTTGGGGGAGGCTGCTGTAGGAGAAGACAAGGAACCTTGATTGTTTTATTTATCCTGTGAAATAATGCTTTGTGGAGTATGAAGAAATGGCTGCATTCTCCGTGTATAGATTTTGGTGTCACGGGCTCGCAGAATCAGATCATCATTTCGAAAATGTTAATAGTGACCTACTTCACAGCAGTTTTAGAAGATGAGTGACATAAGAACATGCTGTCAGGACCCCAGGGACAGAGGGACTGGGTGGGCTGCTTGTTTAATTAATTTAATGTAATTGGGTTTAATTTAATAATTATGACTGTCCTGTTCTGCTAACATCCTAATTATAAAATTACAGAGCTTTTTCCTCAGTCGACGTTCATTGCATCATTTCTAAATATGAAAGGGCATATGAAAGCAGAAAGTGAGGAAAGAGCTGTAATAACCAAATATGGCTGGATGTTGATGTCAACTCCAGATATTTGGGGCAAGGAGTTGGGGGTCTCACAATTCATGAGTGAACGCACCTCACTACCACTGCCTATTTCAAGGCCAAGGAGCTGAAATGTGGCCCTCTAGGCCTCTCTATCTGGCCCTTGGAACTCTTCCAAACCACCCCCTCACTTGCCCAGCTTTGCACCCCAGGAGACTTCTGCCTGGCTGAAATCATAGAATTGTAGAATCAGAAGAGACCCAAAGTGTCATCTAGTCCAACCTCCTTCAATGCCCCTGCAATGTCTTTGACTTTTCATAATGCTTCCTGCTTGCCTGGATGGAGGATAGAGAGGGGTGTGCAGTTTGTGTAAAAACTAGACTACTAGTTTACATTCATAGACTACTAAATGTTCATTCATTGCTCTGCCCACTTTTGCTTCTGGCTCTATCCATTAACGGCATGTAGCCTTAGAAGGTTGCCTTTGGGCTGAACATGGTTCCCCACCCATGGCCTATTTGCTTGCCCTCTCTATCAGGGCCAAATGCTAAAAAGAGAGGGCAAGAGAAGTGGGGGGTACTGCTGTTTCTCCATTTTTATCATGCTTATACTCTTGGGGAAAGCAGATAAACAATCAGCAACAGCAAGGAGGAGGACTGGGGAGCTCTTGTATCACATACCCTCCAACATTTCCCTGATGAAAATAGGGGCTTCCTATTCCATTACTACTGTTGTTGTTGTTGTTGTTGTTGTTGTTGTTGTTGTTGTTGTTGTTGTTGTGTTTGTTGTTGTTGCTGCTGTTAGTACTGCACCCATCTAACTGGGTTGCCCCAGCCACTCTGGGTAGCTTCCAACATACATAAAAACATAATAAAACATTTAGCATTTTTTTAAAAAAACTTTCCTATACAGGGCTGCCTTCAGAGGTCTTCTAAAGGTTGTATAGTTATTTATTTCCTTGGCTCAGGGGGTCACATAACTCCATACCCTTCAACATTTCTCTGATGAAAATAGGGGTGTCCTAAGGAAAAGCGAGACATTCCAGGATCAAATCAGAAACCGGGATAGTTTCTCTAAATCTGGGACTGTCTCTGGAAAATAGGGACAGTTGGGAGTGTCTGGTATCAGCAGCTGGTCCCCACTGGGATCGGTGCCATGATAGGGAACGATGATAGGGCATCTGGATAGCAGGTCTAGGAGGCACACAAGTCACTTGGTCATGGTCTGTCATGCTACAATTAAATGTATTGCATTGCTATTTTAATTTATACACACTTGGTGTTAGGTCCTGGTCAGTGCTCTAACCTCTACACCACACTTGCTCTTCTGATTTTTATTTTTAAAAATCTTCTGGAGAAGGGAATTTAACAGTCTGCACCAGGGGTGGTGTGGGGGGTCAGTCAGCTATGCTTCCTGAGAGAAGAGGGTTTTGTATATGATAGTGTCCCGTATTTTCATTGGTCAAAATGTTGGAGAGTATGAGAATATTTGCCAATTCCCTGCTATGGAGCTGAATGAAATTAAATGAGAGAAAGTACAGAGAGCCCCAGTTTCATCTTCATAAGCTTCTTTAAGCTTTTGCCCTGAAAGGTTTCTACTAGTTCAAAGCCAATGCGTTGGCTGCACTGAACAGTCAAAGCAGAGTTGTACTTTCTTGGTCTTTCAAGATATAATGCCAGCTTAATTCAGGTTTGGGTATTATAAATCTCATGGGGGGAACAAGATAGACATCAAGTAAAATCATCCTTCAATTACTTAAAGAAAAAGGAAAAAAAAAAACGCACACAAAGAAATGACCAGAAAAAGAGAGAGAAAGGGCTGCATTCTAAAGATGTTTTAAAGTGACTTTTTATTTTATTTTGCTGAAACATGTAGGCTTGATTCTTAAAACAAAAATTCTAAAAAGAAACAAAATATCAAAACAAATATTGCATAGAATAGCTATTATTAAAGTTATAATCCTCACCATGTTTACTTGTGAGTTGTTACTATTTAAACTCCCTGAGCAGGCCCAGCAAGCCAAGGAGCCAACCCCAGGCAGTAGGCAATGCGTACAAGGCCCCCAAGAGGGTTTCCCCCCTTTCCATCCAGTGGAAGGAGAGCATCTTGCAGGAATGGCAGACACCTGGGGCCTCCAAGGCAACACACTCTCTCATAAAGTGGCTATATCCATTTGATAAGTCTGGAGTGGGAATTCTGAGTGTTCCTCTTGTAGATGCCCCCATATGTTCCCTCACACATGGATCCATGGTTTCCAGAGATGAGCATGGTTACCCCTGAGGACTAAAGGGCAGAAGTTTTGTTGTGCAGATTGCATGAAGCTTCTGCCATAGTCATTAAGGTCTCAGCTGCAGATTCCTTCATGGCCAGAGCAGCTCAGGCTCTTCAGGCAGAGGTCCCACCAGAGTTTGTCCATGCCCAGTAGGGCATAGCAAAGCTAGCCAAGGCTCCCACCTGTGTGGCCTCATCGAATGCCTTGCACTTTGCAGCAAGGGCCATGGCAGCAGATGTAGAGGTGCACAGGCAGCTCCGGCTTAAACAGTGGCAGGGGGATGCCAAAGCCAAGACCAGCCTGGCCAGCGACCCCTTCAAGGGGGGCAAGCTATTTGGGAAGGGACGGGAAGACGCACTTGTAGAGACCAGGGACAAAAAGAAGGCACTTCTGCATAAGAAGAAAGAGAGAAAGAGTCAGAAGGGAAATTATTCTTCTTTTCAGCTGAGCAAGGGAGTCTCTGGCCCCCCAGAATCCTCCATGGAGTCCTCTGAGTCCTCTGCAAAAACTTACCCCTTCTGCTTCAGAATCCTGGCCCCTGACAGGAGTGGATAGTGAGAGGTGATCTACTGTAAACTCATTTTTTTACCCCAAATGAAACTTTTCCCCAAGTATACAACTTTATGATAGCCGTGTCAATTTTCATATATTTGTAAAGGCAACACAATGTTTGATCTATTAAAGTAGTGGTTTTGAACATGGGTAATTGCCCCGGGAAAACTAATAGCTCCTGCTTTGTGTCTCTTTCCCAGTCTCTTTCTTCATTGCTGCAATGCCTGAAGCTTTTTCTTTTTCTTAAAAACAAAATAAAACTATTCCTTGTATTGATTACAAAGTGGGGTAAACCATCAATTTACCTAAGTTATTTATTTATTTATCCCCCCTCTCTCCAAGGGGGGTATTAAAACACTATATAGAGATACACACATTTGTTTGCTCTTCTTCCTGGTGGGACACCATGGTAGCTACCTCTGCGTTATTCTAACCTACTGTAATTAACTCTGCAAAGCATGTGAACTATTCCATTACAACCTGCAGATTGGGGCTTTTCTATTAGGCCCACCAGCATCCTTCTCCCCACATTGTTACTGTTTCTTTCTTTCTTTCTACTTAACATCAAGTCTGAATGAGACTTTTGGGTGAACTCAGAAGCTACCTCATTACTTTGTGTTGTTTTGCTCAGTCCTGATAAAGGTGTTACATGTCGATTGCTGTTCCCCTGTGTTACTTTCCTATTTTCATGCAAAACATTTGTTTTTTGCTGGTCTGATCACTAGATACAAATGAATGAATATAATGTGACCTGACTGTTGCTTTTAGCAACTTGTTTGACATCTGGAGGGGAAAGAAATATATAATATCATGCCTTGTCCCACATTGATAGAGCATAGCAGGATGAATTTTGTTCTACATTGCAGAAATTATACAATTGTCTTTGGGAAATGACAGGAATTGTTTAGTTAAAGGTCTTCTGTGCATATGAGGATTGATCATCCCCCTGCTGCGGGTCAATAACTTTTATTCCTTTCTGCTGAAAAGGAATGCTTAAATAAACATAAAAGTCCTGCTAAATCTTACATAATTTCAGAAGACCTCTCCAGGGTTTTTATAAATGTGGATTTTCCCTCCCAGCCCTAACTCATCTTGATGTGATTACTTATTCTCACTGTACATTCAGCCTCTGAGTTATAGATGTGCTACCCCTTATCAGTAAAGCACAATGCCTATTTTCCATGGGTGAGATATATTAACAGGCGATAACTTAATCTATATGATGCTGAACTACCATCTGAGATTGGATTTAAAAGATGTAAAATAAATGCTAGATGAATGCCAACAAGAGCTGCTTATCTCATTCATTTAAAGTCTTTAAAGCATTCAATAAAATGGGTGTTTGCTCTAAATCCATGAGTAGAATGTCAATTTTCTTGTTTACGCTGCTATAAACTTAAAGAGAAAGCCCCCGAATTGTCTCCTGCAGACAGACCAAACACATGAAAAAGGCTCATTTGTGTTATTTCTTGATAGTAATTACATGAACATTGGTGATCCTCTAAATCAAAGCATAATGTATCTTGATATGTGTATGCTAAAATGTTTTGAAGTTGCCGTTATGATTACAGTGAATTTTCAAAGCAGACAAGCAAAAAAAGCCCCCACTAAACATCTTCCTGTAATCTCATGGCGTGAGTCATATAGCATCGAAAAGTGAGTCTGAGTCTAATAAGTGAAAAACTGAAGCTTCATTTTACTCAATCTACAATAAACAAAATAAATAGCTTTCGTTTTATATTAAACAGTGGCTTAGATTAAGGACCTTGTTTAAATAGACCACATTTATTTAAGTAATAAATGGTCTATGGAGAGCTGGACCCAACTCAAGACACTATTTCATTAGGAGCGGGAAGAGTTTTAGCCCTATTTATGTCATTTTCTGGGGGAAACAGCTTATGGAAACCCCCACATTTCCCCCTGAGTAGTGGTGAAATCATTTCCATCACTGGATTTTAATTACTGGATTTGTTAATCTGATAAAAGATGAAGGGAAGGCACAGACAGGAAGGCTTCTGTAGTTAAAATATGAAATCATATCACCATTTATATCTGGTAGAGGGAGTGAAAAGTCAAGGGAAATTGAGAATGATATTGGTTCACCCCATTCATTCTGCCTAACAGATTTTTTGACTGAGCTTCTTACTAGTATGAAGGACTCTTGACATCTATGCTGAGGTTGCCTCACTGAATGTGGCTCAGGACAACACAGACACCATGACAACCATGGGATATTTCCAAGGGTCTCATGTGCATAGCTGTCAAGTGTCCCTTATTTGAAGGGACAGTCCCTTATTCCAGCGCCATGTCCCGCTGCTGTCCCTTATTGATGGATGTCCCTTAAATGTCCCTTAAATGATGTCCCTTAAATTTCAAAGGAAGCAGCTCCTCTCCCTCCCTCCCTCCCTGCCGGCCAGGGAGGAGGGAGGCTCCAACTGTGTTGCTTGGCTGTGTTGCTCACCCAATAGGAAGTCTAAGAATGACTGGGAGGTGGAGCTTGCATGCCTTGTGTGTGGCTAGTTAATGCAAGCTGAGGGGTTTTTTGAATGCTGGATGCCATTTTGTTGCATGTGCTGCTGCAAACTTTGCAGTGCAAAGCCAGGCCGGGGAGCCATCTTAAGTTGAGGCTGCATAGGCCTTGTGGTGCATGTGATTCAGATTCTAGTCAGTTGAAGCTCTGGTTACAAAGTTGGTTGGACAGTGTTCTCGAAGCTACCAGCATGAGTTTGACCAGACTGCAGGAGGACAGGAAGACTGGAGTGCCTGGAACAGGTGAGGCTGCAGGTCCCTTATTTTGGCTGCTGGTCCCTTATTTTCAAGGCTGCTGGTCCCTTATTTTCAAATCTGTAAGTTGACAGCTATGCATGTGGCAGGAAGCATTCTTGACTCAATAATCTGTTTTAGCCAGAATAGCAGTGCTCTGTAGGAAGGGGTGTACCATTTTACAACCTTCTACAACTTTGAGGGCAAAGTGCAGAGCCTGGGTGCTTCCAATAGGCATCTGGTTGGCCACTGAGAGAAGAGGATACTGGACTAGATGGGTTTTCATATGTTCTTACATTCTAGTTTCGCAGGTTAAAAACCTGCCATGGTCAAGAGGCAATATGACACTTTGCCAAATTCATCTATGGCCTGGGAGCCTTTGTTTATCAAAATAAATGCATGTGCCATAGCTGTGATGGATGATTCTGTAAATAATAATAATAATACCAGTTTCTCATTTTTCCAATTCTATGTTGGGGGGGGGGATCACCACAAAAAATTGTCAACATTTTGCATTCAACTTTACCTAATAGAATGAATTTCTGTTTTTCATAGATGTATACATTATATATGCATTTTTTAATTGGAGAACTGCATCATAGAATGAAAAAGTGCAGATTTTGAAGGATAGCTGTGACTTTGTTCAGCTTTTGCTTTGGGAAGTGTGAATTAGGTAGGCTGGCATTAAAATGTAACTAAATCAACTTTCTCCCCCATCATAGCGGTGATGAGATGCATTTTGTCCATTAGTAAACCAGGGAAAGATAAACTTGCCAGAGGACCCCCCCCCCCCCGGACACACAGTCTGTCTGAGCTCTTCTTCATTTGTTCTGTTTTTCATCCACAACATAAAAACAAGGAAGCAATTTTGCAACCTCTGCTGTGTGCAAATAATTTGCTGTCCACATTTCAGGAACATATTTTTTTTTAATTTTGTCCAGCTGCTCACGTCTAATTTCTTCCTCATGTGGGTATCGCCTGGAAGAGCTTCTTCCCTCCGAGCTACGTCTCTCATCCTTCCAATTGCATCCACATTCCTTTGCCTCGCTCTGCAGTTGGCTCACAAAGTGCATTTATTGTCAAATCCAGTCTATTCTGCCTTGTCATTTTGCTTAAAACAAATAAGCCTTAAGCAAATGTAAAACTCTCAGGTTACCCCTGAAGGTAAACGTTATCTCAGTCCTACATAGCCTGCTTGTTCCTTGCTAGAGGAATTTGGAGGGGCATGACTTGTTTGTTTATAGAGCCAGTTGTAATCAATAAAGGGGCATCTGGATGTTAAAATAGCTGACAGCTATATTTTCTATGCAAAACTTAATATGCCCAAATGGTTTTGTAACAACTTTCAACATGCCATTAGCAAATTATTTCCATGCCATGTTTCCTGAACTCTTTGTATGTTTCATTTCTTGCCCCTTATTGTATGTTTCATCCCCTCCCCAGCTGTTTTCTGATTGTAATTTATTTAGTAGAAGACTCATTGGTTGCTTTGTGTCTGCTCCTAGAAAAAACATATGCTTATTTATAGGCCAGCTTTGAGTACATAGCATCATGGGTATTTCCATGATGTTCCCCCTCCCAAACACGGGCTTCCAGTAAGGTTTGCAAAACACGGAATTTGCATGGCAATGTTGCCTCCTTTGAGAGCAGGGGTTATTTTGCCCCATCTCCCCTTTGCATAGATGAAGCCTCATGAGGCTTTATCTCAAGATAGGCAGTGGTGAAGCCATGGCTGGCCTTTTGTGACAATAGGAGGAGAGTGGCTTCCTCTGTGAAAAGGGATGTGGAACTCTCCAACTTGCTCTTCATCATTTGGCAGTGACTCTTCATTTAAGCAGTGCAAGATTAGCCAATCAGTTTCAGGGTAGGGTTTTTGAAGGGATATATTGGATTGGCCTAGTGTACTTACTCTGCACTGTTCTGTGTTAGACAGATGCACCTCAGTTGGTTGTTGGTTTGCTTTATATTGTCACAACTTGGAATTTAGGGTGGATAGCAATGTGACTATCCACGTAACAACCTCAATGTACCCCTGAATAAAGGACATCTGACCAATAATCTCACATTGCCAGCAAGACAGATTTGTTTGGTCTGATGTTCTTGAGAACCTGCCCTGTTGAAAGCTGGGCAATGGGGGCAGGATGGTTAACAGAGATGTCCCCTCAGCTCAATTTCATGGTGAGTTGGCACTGAGAACCTCATTGGTTCTCAGTGCCATGGATATTGGCCTCCCAACTCAACTTGGGCAATAAAGAAATCTGGCACCATTTATTCTCTATGCAAATCCAAGTCCAAATTTAATTTCCTCATTGCAGGTCTTTTATGCAAACAGTTATTAAAATTGTGATTATATACTATACTTATGTCTCACAAATCTTCACTCTAGTGTGTGTGCAGAAAAGGTTATTCTCATTACGTTTGAATCTGTGTTAGCCACCATCTTGAATTATTGGCTGTTTTCTACTCCAACTTGCCATGGCCTGAAAAAGTTGGCAAAAACCTGACAGATGCTGCCACCCCCTCTTGGATGATACTAATAACATTGTGATTTATGGCATTTTTCGCAGTTGGTACAGTCTATTAGCTCATTCACAAATTGTGAATGAGCTAATAGATGGTAGAAGTGACAATCATAATTGATAGCTTCAATGTGTTTTTGACATAGCAGAGTAGATCATGTTCTTGAATATATTTGAAATATTAGTCCTTTCCACACAATCCATCCACGCGTGCACTGAACACCTGCTAGAGCCACCTCTGGTGCCACAGACCTCACTGGCTCCTCTTCTCCAACAACTACAAGGCACACATGATATCTGCAATGGAGCACCCACGTTAACAGTTGTGTATCCATAAGCACAAGTGGGACCACCCCACCACTCAGGAGTCCAATCGCATGGATCACCTACAGGCATGAAGCAATAGGTTTTAATAGCCAATTCTAATTTCCAGTCCTCTCAGAAACTATGGTGAGTATGCCTGAGTGGAAATAACTGATGCAGGATGAGCATTGCAAATACCTGGCATCAGCCATTAGGTTTCACATAATGCCAGTGGTACAGAGAAACAGCACCACAGGCTGACCATAAATGGTCAACATACTGCAAGCAGAAAACACTGTGAAAATAAGCTCACTTTGGCCTCAGTTATGTTCCCAAGGAGCTGCCTGATACTAAATCAGTTCATTGGTAAATCTAGGTCACTCTTGTCTACACTGACTGGCAGTGGCGTAGCGTGGGGGGTGCAGGGGGGGCCGGCCGCACCGGGCGCAACATCTGGGGGTTAGGGTTAGGGGGCGCAAATTCACAGGTTAGGAGGCGCAAATCCACGGGTTAGGGGTGCAAATTACTTGCCTTGCCCCGGGTTCTGACAACCCACGCTACGCCACTGCTGACTGGCAGCAGCTAGGCATCAGGTAGGGGTCTTTTTCATTCCTAACTCAAGATGTCAGGGATCAGACCTGGGTCCTTCTGTATGCCGACCAGGTTCTCTACCACTGAACTATCACCTTTCTACTATTCAGGTCTCTTCTTGAATCTTAAGAGTCAAAGACATATATAAAGAAGTGTAATATAATGATTTTGTTCACAATTCCAATGCATATTCACACAGAGAGTGGTGATTTGAAATTAAATCCACAGAGTTAATGAATTTGTCAAAATGGCCCAGATATTTTCTCTGACTGCATTCAGTATGGATAATTTTGAAAGGCCTTCTGCAAATATCTCTTTATTATGTCAGACTTCCCTGTTTTCTGTTCATGGCAGGAGTGGTGCAAACATCATCACTCTATACTTCAATATGCTAAAAGAGCAAATCAGTGGTTTGGTAGTATTCTTTTTGGGAGCAGTATAGGTTTTAATTGAGAAGGACTCACCATATTGGCAAACTGTGTGCAGAGATTTTGAAAAATAGGAGTTGAAATGAGACCATCAAAATTGAATCATGATGCCCACTGTGAGGAGCTTAGAGTTAGTCATTTGACCTTTCTAAAGGAAGCAGAAGAATCACAGAAATCACACTTTCTGAAATTGACTAGGAGGCAAAAATGTGTCTAAAAATCAACGGCTGTTATTTATCTATTTTGTTTTGTTTTCTTCTCATGGTTTTCATGAAGCTTAAGGAATCTTTTTAGAACATTTCTTATTCAATTTTCTCCCTGGGTTTTGGAATTGCACATTACAGAGTCATAGAATCATAGATTTATATATCATATAGATTTATATATCTACTACTGAGCTATGGGCCTTCCATGAGCTTACAGCCTTCTCATAGTACCTGGAGACACCAAGATGGTGAGCAGGGATTCTCTAAGCCTGTCATTCAGTTGGGCTATTGCTTCCTTAACTAAGAATCTTGGGGTCTGCAGGATTCTGAACTGGATAGGGCATCTTTTAGTACTGGAAGAGATGTGGCCAGATTGGGTAGAAGCAGTTAACTATTGCCAGTTTGGGTGGGGCTAAAAAGCCCCTCTCACTTTAGACGACGTCCACTCACAGTTTTTGAATTTTTGTACAGCTCCTTGTTATGTTAAAAGTTCAGAAACCTGAGGTCCTAGCTAACCCAACAACACACATCTCATCTCTTTATCCTGGGTGTGGGCTCAACTGCAATCCCAGGAAATCATTCCATATTACTACTCCGCCGCCTGTGTTCTTAGGCTCAGATTGATGAGTTTTAAAACTCAATCCCTTTTCTGTCCCGATTTATTATTTCCTCCTCATTTCAAATATAATCCATGCCCATTTCACATGCCTTTTGGAATCAATGTTGAAGAAAATAAGGGGATGGTAGAGTAGAGAAATGAGGCTTTGCAGGGTTCTGTTGAGCCTCATTGCTTTGTAATCAGTTGCAGCTATACACTACCTTGAAGAGGATTATTGTCCTTCTCAGCTTTCTTTTCCTCCAGGCTTATACCTTTCCAGAAGAAAACCTATCCAGCAGCTAAGCTAATGCAGCTGATGCAGGTAATTTCAGGTAGAGCCAATGCACATGTACAGATTCAGAAATCTGTCATGTTCAAGCATCAAGGGCCATGATTTCAGCATTAAGTGGGATGTGTAACAAAAAGCTGTGGCTAGTGTGTGCTCCTGTCTGGAGTTCTAGCCATGCCCTTTTGAGAATACACCATCTGCTTCTTCACTGTTTCCTATTTTCCCCTCCAACAGTCAATCAGCATTGCATATCAGTTGAGCATGCTCAGGCCTCAATAGGATGTTCATGCAGTTTCCTTTCCCTTAGGGGTAAAGCAACTGCTTTTTTTTTTTAAGTCCTCATGAAAATTCACCAGCATTTTAGTGCTAATTTCTCTGAAAAGACACTTATTAATGCAATCTAGCCTAATATATGCCCTTTTGCAAATTGCTTCCCCCCCCAATGTAATGCATTTTGTATATTATTTTCAGTAATATGTTCATTTTTATGCTCACTCTTCCCTAGCAAATGCATTATTTGTACACATTATCTGGCTAGAGGACTGCATTGCCAAATTTGGAGGATTTGAAGGATGTGTGTGTTATTTTCCAAAAATTAGAATTAGGTGAGTTCACCTTAAAATGTTATCCAAATCAAATTTCTGCCCCATCCCTAAACATAAGGGAATTAGATGACTGCCTCAGATAGTAAATGTGGTGGGCCTTAGAGGAGGCAGCACTGACTCATAGAATCATAGAATTGTAAAGTTGGAAGGGACGTCGAGGGTTATCTAGTCCAACCCTCTGCAATGTAGGAATCTCAGCTAAAGCATCCATGACAAATGACCACCCAACCTCTGTAAAAACCTTCAATGATGGAGAGTCCAACAGCTGTTGAAGGAACTTTCCTAGTATCAGAGTCAAGCTGACCAGTCAGTAGTTTCCTGAGTCTCCATTTGAAGATGGGCACAAAATTTACCCACCTCCAGTCTACAGGGACTTCACCTATTCTCCAAGAATTCTCAAAGATTATAGTCAGAGACTCTGAGATTACATCTGCAAGCTCCTTTAGTATCCTTGGTTGCAGCTCACCAAGCCCTAGAGATACATGAATACATTTAAAGTAGCCAAGTGTTCTTTTACCACCAGGGGTCAGCAATTTTTTTTAGCAGTGGGCCGGTCCACTGTCCCTCAGACCTTGTGGCGGGCCGGAGAAGCGGCACCGGGGGGGGGAGCTGGAAGAAGAGGCAAGGGGGGCAAGTAGTCCTCCTACCCACCCCCACTCCCACCCCCAACCACTGCACTTACCTTCCCAGGGGCTGCTGCCACCACCACCGCTGCTGCTTCTCATGGGTAGGCAGAGCGAGCTCATCCACTTTGCTGTCTGGCCCACAGGAGCATCAGGGCAGCAGCTGCGGCAGGAGGAAGAGGCCAAGGGGCAACGGGAGGAAGAGGCCAAGCGGTGGTGGCTCTGCCGGCAACAGGAGGAAGAGGCTGAGCATCAGTGGCTCTACTAATCAGACACCATGCCTGGTTTACCTCAGGGCGGCATGGGGACATTTCTGCTAATCAAACACCACTGATGTAAACTAGGCATGGCATTTGAGTGGCAGAGTCGCCACCACTCGACCTCTTCCTCCAGTCGCCATCACCAGGAGTCACAGCTTCGCGGCGGCTTCCGGCTTCGCGGCGTGGGCCAGATTTAGGACCCAGGTGGGCCTGATCCGGCCCGGGGCCTTAGCTTGCCGACCCCTGCTGGTGATGGTGGGGACACCATCACCAGATTAGGCACTGTTTTAATTTTGGGTGAAGACAGAGGCAAGTTCAGCCTTTTCTCTGTCACCCAATAGCATTTCTCCATCTTCTCCATGCTGAGGACCTACCACTTGTTTATTCTTCCTCTTGCTTCAAACATAGCCTAAGAAAACTTTTATTATTATTTTTAACCTCTCTTGAAAGTTTAAGCTCATTCTCAGTTTTGGTCCACCTCACCTTCTTCCTGCAACTGGTGGCTACTAGTGTATACTCTTCCTTCATGATTTCTTCTTTCTTCATTTCTTATATATGCCCTTCTCACATCTCAGCTCATCTGTAAGCTCTTTATGCAGCCACACTGGTTTGTTTAGATGCATCCCACATGTCTTTCTTGTTGAAATTGTCTGCATTTGTGCCTTCAATATTTCACTTATATATTATTATTTATTTATTGCATTTATACCCTACCTCAAATTGGCAAACACGCTTCTCCCCTCCTGAATTCATCCCCACAATAACCCTGTGAAGTAGGTTGTGCAGAGAGGCAGTGAATTTCATGGCTGAGTGGGACTTTGAACCCCTGCTGAAGAAGATCAGATATTATATTATTCCTTCTGCTATCAGGTCAAGGATTATACTGTTCCTTAGCTCTAAGCACTCAAGAACTTCCCTTCACAATGTGAGCTAGCTCGGAGACTGGTCTGTTAGACCAGTTACTGTCTAAATAGTGATTAGTGAAGCACTTTGATGAAAGACAGTGATACATTTTCCATAGCCCTGCAATGGAATCCCTCCCTCACTGAAGATGCAAATCTTGATGTGAAAAGCAAAACTCACAAAAATATCAGCCCAGCTCTGTTACAAGCCATAATGAAATCCTCTCTGCATTGTGTAGCCCAGTCTTTTCCTTCACACTGCCAGAAAGTCACCTTCCCAGTGGCTTTCAGTTTTCGCTGAGATAACGGCTGCTTAGTTGATGTTTATATTTTCAAATTCAGGATGTGTTTGGCAGCCAATTGCTGGGTGATCTCTTCTATTTGGACTGTCAGCTTGGCACATTATGTGGTCTTAAATAGAGCACTCACCTCCTGTGCGCTCACACACTGCAATTTGTGCCGTGGCACCATTATGTCTCTATCTTTCTTGTCTGTCCCCAAATTGCTCTTTTCCTCCAATCTATTAGGGTTTATTTGATAATGTTGCATAGAAACAGCAGTGACATTCACTCTCCTACCTGTATTCAGATTCAGATTGTAAGAAGCAAGGTATTTTAATATATCGTCTCTAGCATCCCAGCAGTTCATTGTACATAAATTGTAGTATCCTTGGAAAGCATCCTTGGTGGAACAGCAAGTAGTTAAAAGCACAGCATCGTGGCAGAGTTCCAATGTTTGGTTGCAGCGCTGCAAAGCTCTCGCTATAGAAATTTACACAAGTTGATAGAAATGTTTTTCCACCTTTGGCCAAGTTGGCTTTGTATGTTTTCATTTTATTTATTTTTTTCATTTTTGAAATGCATTTGCTGTGCTAGACCTCCATTTAATGAATTTATAAATGTATTGTAGTGCAATCCTACTCAGAAATAAGGGTGTGAATTTGATTTAGTTCTCATTTAAAGGCAAACATACTTATCACTTTCTAAACTGCAACTCACAGTCATTCCATGATTTTTTCTATGTGGTTCTCCAGCCAACTAATGTGTAGAAAATACTAGTATGCATATATTAGTGAAAATAACAAACAAACAAACAAAAATTGTATGAGGAGACATTGTAGAAATGTATATTTTAGGCAAAAAGTAATGGGAAAATGTGTATTAGGAAAAAGCCATCCTAAAGTGAGAACCTGACAGAAAGAGAATGGACAGAGTCACCCATGCATACGCTGAAATTTTATTGAATTCAGCTGGACTTGCCCCAAAGTAAGTGGGGTTTAGATTGCAGCCTAAGCTCCCTTTTTATGGGGTGAAATACCCAACACTTGAAAAGTAATTTTAAACATAAAAGAAACCAATAAAATAATATTATGAAAACAATAAAAGCCAAATGGGTGATTATTTTTGAAAAGCCATGCCCCTTTGTCCCTTTGCTGTGATACACAAAACAAGCAGCTTCCAAACTACTGTTGGTGGAACACATTTGCTTGTGTTAAATTAAACTAGATGAAACCAGCAAAATTAGCAAGCTATTGTGAGTGCTTATGGAATCCCTTTCAACTGGATCCTCCCCTGAATTTTGCAGTTCCCTATTTCTTGCATGACTTCTGAATCAAAACATGATGGAACATGATTCATTTTTTGTTGGCTCCAGGAGGAATGTTGCCCTTGGGTCCTGCTTTCAGGCTTCCCAGAGGCATTAACTTGGTCCCAGTGAGAACAGCTCTCTGGACTAGATCAACCATTAGCTTGATCCAGTAGGCTCTTCTTACTCACTTATGAGATTTAAAGAGGCCACAGTCTTAGAAATGCTTGGTAGGGCCAAATAGCAACCCACTGTTAAAGACACCCCCCCACACACACACACATCCAAAACTATAGAACTGTTTGCTGTTTGGCCTCAGTCAGGTGCATTTTGGGGCTGAAGACTTTTTAATATCCCTATTAATGTCTACTGTGGACTTCTTTAACTTAGTTTAAGGCTTTGGAATAAAGTCTCCTAAATTGGGTGAATCCCAAAATGAGACGACAAAAGGCCAATATCCTGAGAAAATGTAGATAAGCATCACAAGGAACATAAAGCATAGATGCAAAATATCAAGTCCAATAGAAAATCATTGAATAGTATTGGCAGGTGCATTGGGGATGGGCATAGCTCAGTGGTAAGGACACATATTTTGCATGCAAAAGGTCTCAGGTTTAGTTCATATGATTGAGAAACCATCAATAACTGTTGCCAGTCAATGTGGGAAAATATTGAGTGAGACAAATCAATGATCTTACTTAGTATAAGTATCCCCAGCATGGATGAAACAAATGGGAGCATGTCACTGGTTGTACATGACTGGGAGATAAGGGAATCAAACTAATTCAGTGCCTACTCACATGTCAGTCTTGTAGTTTAAAATCACTGTAAATAATGTTCACTGGCCTTCAGTGAAGTGGCCTTCAGTTTGCTATCCCACCTTCCTGCACTTGGGATCCTCTCCCCTCCCCCCGCAAATAAGGGGGGCTTTATAATTTTTTTCTCTGCTTCCCAATTCTTTCTCAACACACACACACACACACACACACACACACACGTGTACACAAAACCACATATGTAGAATAGACTATTTTGCATACAACATGAGTCTATTTCACATGTTTATGTACAATTGCTCTATATATTGTTATTTTAGAAGTCTGGGTCACTAGGCTGCATGTGAGCAGCTGTAGGGGATGGGGGAGAATTTTATTCAATTCACATTTAAAGGTGAACCAACCTAATTCACATTTTCAAAAATCAATACATGGATGGAAACACAGTAATACTTGTGCTGTCTTTAATTGTCATTTGAATTGTATGAAAGTCAGTTGAAAGAGAATTCCATCAACGTAGGGCCACTGCAGAAAAGGCACTCCCCCAAATGCTCACTAACCCAGTTGGTTGCACCAATGGGCATATAATTTTGAATATGACCATACAGTGTTGTGCATGGTGTAAAGAAGGAGGAGAAATTCAGTTCACGTGTGAAGGTGAACTTACCTAATTTGCACTTTCTGAAACAATCAGAGATCCAAACACAGCCATGCTTCCAAAAAATTGAAATTCTCTGAATTTTGCAATGCCAAGGAATGTGTACAAAAACCATAGAATCATGGAATTGTAGAGTTGGAAGGGACCCCAAGGATCAACTAGGCCAACCCCCAGCAGTGCAGGTATCATAGTTATAGAATCCCTGAGAGATGGCCATCCAACCTCTGCTTCAAAAACCCCAATGAAGGAGAGTCCACCTCCTTTTGGGGTATATGGTGGAGTAAAGTGTGCATGCTCATCCTATGTTCTTATGTTGTTAGCAGAATTTGATGTATTTGCCCATCTGTTTGTGGTTGTTCTCATGCATTATGTGGGCATCAGTTCTTGAGCAGGTATGTGTACACCTGTTTGTATGTGCACAGTTGTACATTTCTTCCCCAATCCATCTAGCTATGCTCTAGAGAGTGTGAAGGTTTACACTTCAGTGCTATTAAAAGGGCCAGCGGGTCCTTGAAGGAAACAATAGATCATATTGAATTGAAGTTGCAATTGCAATAGAAATTCTTCCGTGAGAATAAATGAACTGCCTCTTCTCTTGAATGCTTATACTGGTAAATGATCATTTAAACTGTGGGTCATTGATGAACACATCCATCATCCTTCAGGTGTCACAAGACACCAGAGGCACTAAGATAAGTTCTCTTTGCCACCTAATGGCTTTTCATCTATCTAGCAGAAACAGAAGTCACACTGGACAAATAATAATATAAAAAGATGGCTGGGGAAAGGCTCACAGCAAGAGGAAGGTGTGACAATTACTAGAAGCAGTGATGTATATAAATGAATGCAAAAAGCCACTGACTTCCCTCAATATTTAGAAAGTGAGCTGGGGCTTATTGACATTCATAGAAAATTGGGAAGGAATCCAGGGAGCTAGAGGTATAGTGTCTCTGGGCTTGCTGAATGTGACCTGTCTCCAAAATGCAACACCTCTCAAGAGGCCTCAAAACTAGGGATGAGAGAATACATCTAGTATGAGTCCTGTAAGTGTCTCATTTTCCCAGCCTTTAGTTCACATAGGCTTGCAATGATAAAAAAAGTTCTCATGAAAATTCACCAGCTTTGTAGTGCTGATTTATCATAATAAACACAGTTTTGTATGCAATGTAGCCTTATAGATTTTTTTTGTAGATCAATTCCCCATAATATAAAATATCTTTGCATGTTGTTCTTCACTAATATATGCATTTTATGCACACTTTGCCCCACTACATTCATTTTTGTATACATTTCTTGCAAAATTCAGAGAAGTGCAAATTTTGAAGGATGGCATGGTTTTAGTTTATGTATTGTTTCAGAAAGTGTAGATTATGTAAGCTCATTGTTCAATTCAAGTTGAATAAATTTTCTCCCCCATCTGTATGTAGAACACTGGGATCCACTATATATTTTGGGCAATGTCCCTCTATATATTGGGTTTGTTGGTTTCATTTTAGGTATCCAGGATGTTCTGGGTGTATAACTTTCTAGTTTAGTTCAGTATAAAAATGGTTAAGGTACTGATGATCTGGACACCCAAATGGCCATGCTTGCATACCCAAGGCACCCTGATCTCCAGATTTGGGGGAGGACTTCTGAAAATAGGGTATATGTGTGCATTTCCTTTCTAAATGGAGGACTCAAAATATAGCCAAAATGGAACTTTTGTAGGTCATCACATGCCTGCCCTCTAGAGTCTTGGGGGGATGAGGAAAATAATGAGTTGCTGAGTTTCCCGAGCAAACTTTGTTACATCCAAAAAGAACTTTCAAAACAATAACTACAGTTCAGTTCTGTCTCTGCAAGCTTACCTTAAGACACAATCAAACATTGTGGAGCTCTGAACACATATTTCTATGAGTATATTTGTTTATGCAATTACTCTTGTTCATTGCTTGATTTTAATCATGCACTTGTGATGTATGCAGGCAGGAAGTGATAAATATAAGTGTAACTGTCATGACAACTCCCTGCTCTCAAACATAGACGCACATTCATTACTGCAGAATAACAAATAAGATTTGTGTATGGTATACACAACATTTACATTTTTATCAAGTCCATTGATCAGGGCTGGATCCCTGAGGATCCAGCATGATTAACAATTGCTGAATGTATATGGCTTCTGTGAATCCCACATACTGTATATGACTCAGTTTATTCCGTCCACCTCCTGTTCCCTTCTAGTTTAATCCTTAGCAGACTAGATGGAATGAATATGACTAGAATATTATACAGCTTCTACCAGTGTGCCTTAATTCAGGGATGAGGAACCAGTGGTCCTCCAGGTGCTATCGGACTCCAGCTCCCATCACCCCTGATGGTTGGCCATGCTGACTGGAGCTGGTAGGAGTTCGGAGTCTGGTGACATCTGGGGGGCCATAGGTTGCCCACCTTTGCCTTAACTGAAAGGGATAGTTGCACAAAAGAAGGCAGGAGATAATTCATTCATCTGGTGATGAATTAGTGGTGTCAGTATTTGTTAATGAGAGAGAAGTGTCAGAAAGGGGGAGAATAAGAGTGCCAAGGGTGGTTTAAGACTGGTTGGCATAGAGACACTGTTCTAGAATAGATTATGTCTCCACTCTTGTACTGTGTCTCCATGACAACCAGGAGCTCTGTAGGAACAAAGGTCTTACAGAGGCTTATATGATCTCCATGGGATCAATGCTGAAAGCTGAGTGGAGGTTGTTCTGCTGGTTTGTTCTAAGTTCCACACAGAAGCCCCAGGTTACATTTTCCAAAAGCTAAAGGGTCTTTATTTCTTATTTCTAAGGACACCATTTCTGTCCTGCTTTCTTTCTGAAGTAGAACAGTAGGGTGACTATAGTTGAATAGTGTGTACAGTTCTGGTTTGCTGCATCTCAAAAAGAATACTCTAGTGCTGGAAAAGGTTCAAAAAATGGCAACTAAGATGTTCATGGGGGGGAAGTGACTCTTCTATGCAGAAAGGTTATAACATTTATGGCTTTCCAGTTTAGAAAAAAGGCAAACAAGAGAAGACATGATAGAGATAGAGATAATTATGCAAGGTGCAGAGAAAGTAGGAGGATATACTTTTTCTCCCTCTTCCATAATGCAAGTACTCAGAGTCATTTGATGAAGCTGAATGTTGGAAGGTTCAGGACAGACAAAAGATACTGCTTCTCCACACAACACATTGCTAAACCATGAAATCTGATCCCCAAAGCTGTAGTGCTTTATAAGATCCCACAAGTTGGATGGTTTTAAAAGAGGATTAGACATCTAAAGAGCTGATTCAGCACTTGATAACTGCTATGTGGGCATTAATTGCCAGGGAATGGAAACATATGGTACAGTAGTATTTGGCAGTTTGTAATCAAGGAAATGTGGACGCATAGACTTTACTGTATTTTTGGTTTTTACTGTATTTTTGGTTTCTATGGAAGCCGCCCAGAGTGGCTGGGGAGGCCCAGCCAGATGGGCGGGGTATAAATAATAAATTATTATTATTATTATTATTATTATTATTATTATTATTATTATTAGGTTAGCTCATGGTCAGGGTAAACCAGACTTTTCTATTAGTACAATTTTATTGATTGCATGCACTGAAGAGAACAAGGAAGCTCTCTGCCTGCAACATCCATGTACATCTGGATAGTATGAACTTTACCTCTCACCATTTTCTTCATACTTACCCGGCTCACATCTGATGAGTTCTCCTGGGGGAAAGCAACAAACCTACTGCGAATACACAAGTAATAACTGATTTACCTTGATATCCTCTCATCTTCCATCTCCTTTATTTTATATAAATGTATTTCTTTTATTCACTGTATTTTGTCTTTGTGGGTTTTTTCATGAACGTGTGTTAAAAATGTAATAAAGATTTGTTTTATTTTAAAAGAGAAAATTAGACAAAATCATGGAGGATCAGCTGCTACTAGCCATGATGGCTATGTTCCATCTCCACTGTTGGAGGCAGTATTCCTCTGAATACTAGTTTCTGGAAATCACAAGTTGGGAGACAGGTGTTGCACTCAAGTCCTGCTGATAGGCTTCTTATCTGCATATTGCTGGCCATAAGTGAGAACAAAACACCGAAGAAGATTGCCCTTTGGTAAGATGGAGCAAGGCTCTTTTGTTGAGTGATTTTACCCCACTTTAACATTGTAGCCCCATTCTCACTGAAGTGATCATCCTTGTCTGAATGTATCCCTTCAGGCTGCGATGAACGCTGCTATAATGGAATGTTCCTCCATACAAAAATAATGAATAAATCTCTTCACATGGAAAACTAGAAATCAGCCTTATCCTGGATGTCTACTTTCATATGTCATGCCCTGTCCCTGCTGGAGTATCAGTATCAGCCAACCCTTCTGCCCCATCAATCTTGAAAAGGAGCTGAGTGCTTATTTCCCTAGGACTGATTCTGTGCTCAGTTCATAGCCTCGCCTCCTTACACTGCCTCATTTGTACTATACATTTAAAATAGTCTCATTCCATATTAAATTGTCATGGCTTCCTCCAAAGAATCATGTGAACTGTAGTTTGCTAAGGGTGCTGAGATTTGTTAGGAGACCTCCTATTGCTCCTCACATAACTACAGTTTTCTGAGAAAAGAAGAAGAAGAAGAAGAAGAAGAAGAAGAAGAAGAAGAAGAAGAAGAAGAAGAAGAAGTTTATAAACAGAGGGTGGTTATAGCTCATTGGTAGAACATGTGTTTCTTCATGCAGAAATTCCCAGGTTCTATCTCATGATCACTATTTAAAGGATCACAGGTAACAGGTTGTGGGAGAGACTGCTACCTGCAAACCTAATGAGCCACTGCCTGTCAGATCAGACGGTACTTCATTTGGTATAAGGTCATTTCAGAAGCTCACATATGTTTAGCACAGGGGTTATCTCAGGCCAAAGGATGGGGGGGGGCAAACATAGCACTCCAGGCCTCACTATATGGCTCTATGAATGCACCCTAGGCCACACATCCTCTTCCCAGGTCTTCATCAACCCTATTTCATACCTTCTTCCAGAGTTTTTGCCTGGATGGAATGTGTTCTTAAACTCTGATAATGCCTCTTGGTTCCCTGGATAGAGATGGGTGTGTGAATGCGTGCACAAATTTGTCTACTGTACAAAGGTAACAGTGTTCCACTTAACTTTTGCTTCTGGTCACACCTACCACTAGTGTGTGGGTTGCCTGGAAAGGAATGTAGCTGTTGGACTGAAAAAAAGATTCCCCATCCCTGATATAGCCATATAATAAAAGCAAACCAACTGAGGTATATAGGCAAAGAACATATGATAGATCTATAAACGAGTTTGAACAGGTTTCAGGAAGACAGTTCTTTTGAATTTCCAGAATGTTTTAGCCTAGGCTGAGCACTTTCCTTTGTAATAATGTTACTGATATACTGTACTTATAAAGTTGTGTGTGTGTGTGTGTGTGTGTGTGTGTGTGTGAGAGAGAGAGAGAGAGAGAGAGAGAGCATTCAATTAGCAAGGGAGAATGCTGAAGTTATAGAGAACAGATTTACACACCTCCTACTATTTGAGAAGTCTCTGCAGTGGAAATTCACATTCATTTATCCTCTCTCCATCATTCCTCACGGTCCCACATAATTATGAACTTAATGATCTTTAACCTTGACATGAGCAAAGGGTTCTGAATCTTGATAATTGCTTTACATACTCATACATATTTGATAGAACTAAAGAAATGTTTCTTGGGGGATGAAATTGCTATACTTAATGACTTCAAATATATTTAGCTTTTGTTCTCTTAAAAAAAAATAGCGCAGATTTTAGGAAGGGTGATGGCAACAAATGATGGCCCATGTATGGAGCTAATCTACCCATCTTGCTTCTTAGCCTAGGCCATCTATTGTAATGTTTCTGTATTAAGGATAAAAAGCACATGAATGTTTCAAATAGCTGCCTTGATGATCTTTGACTGCCGCCAGCTGCTATAAAGAAGGGGAAGAAAGATTTCTGTAAACATCACATTTATCATTTACTTTAAACTAGAGAAAGCATGATTACCATTTTTTGTCTGGTACTAGTATTTGATGGAAAAAAGAGGGGAAATATATATTTAGATTTTTTGCTCTTTGCAGACCTAGAGCCAGTGACAAATGAAGGTTATCAAATGAGCAGTTTGTACTTTTTTGTTATTTCATATCCACCATCTCATATTTTAAGCAGTTATATGATTATATGAAATATGTCTGTATGCATTTCAGAAGCATCTCTTGTATGGAAAATAGGTTTTGTTTTGGTTTTGGATTTTTTAAAGACATTGGGCATGTTGCAGTCAAATCGGTACACCAGGGGTGGGAAACATGTTTCAGCCTGAGGGCCACAAATATTTGAAATATTGTAAATATACAAAAAATATTTCAATTCAAGAAAAAAGTTAGAAAGGTTCCAAAACAGACATTAGAGATCATCTTGAACCTTGAATTGCTGCAATGCTCCTTTGTGAGCATTGCATAATGTATCTATATAAGTAATTTAAACCACACACCTTGGACAACCTTCTGGGGGCTTCATACCAGTGATGGATAAGGCCAGAAGCAAAGTTAGGGAGAGAAGAATGAATGTAAATTTCACCATTGTACAGTAGACTAGTTTCTACACATGCATTTCTCTAATTCATCCAGGCTAGCAAGAAGCATTATCACTTAACCATCCAGCCATAAACACGCAAGGAGGGTTCCCACTCAATGTTTATCCATTTTGGAAACCAAACTGGAATGTTTTGATTCTTTATTCAGTGTTCTTCAAATTTGGATCCCCAGACATGGACAGACTACAACACTCATCATCCACAGCCAGTTAGGTCCAGTAGCCAAAGATGATGAGAATGATAGTCCATCCAAATCTGGGGTCCCAAGGATGAAACACAGTGCTGTATGTTCTATTTGTACTGAGATAAATTGCTATGCGCAGTGCCAACCTACTGTTGTGTTTTGTATTTCCTTTTTCATGGCAGGAGCAGGGGAGGAGGATATGAATGGTTATGATACTTATTTAACTGTCTTTATAAAGGAATCTTTTTTTAGGGGGGTGCACAACCTCTTTCTTGAAATCATAATAAGAAAATCATCGGTACTTAATAGTTGTGTGTGTGTGTCTGTGTGTGTGTGTCTGTGTGTGTGTGCGCATGTGGTTTTTATATATAAAAAAGTCTAATTACACTTCTGATTACATTTTGTTTGATTAGTATGCATGCAAATAGTCTCTCTTTCTGTATTTAAGCTCTGATATGGATCAGTAGCGGCTGGATGAAAGAACAAACCTCTCTTTGTATGCATTATATGTATGTTTAGTGGCGGAAGAAATGGACTGGGATCATTTGCCCACAGCAATCCATGTTCTGAATGTTGTGGAGTAGGTTCCCCTCCCCTGCTCATGAGAAGACTCATGAGATGCCATTCTGGGATAAAGGTTGTATTTATTAAAATTTAACAAATCGGGGTATTGCAAGCCAATTCACCAAACTAACCCAATTCAGAAACTACAGTGTTAGTGTCATGGACTGTCTGAATACAGAGGAGTGGTGGGAGACACCAGCTGGGGAACCTCAAAGGGAACCCCCAGAGGAAGAAGGCTCAGAGCCAGGGGATTGGTGGTGGGACAATGATGAGTGGTCAGAGCAGGGGCATTCCGAGGGGGGTGGGGTCCGCTCCGGGTACCATTCAAAGGGTGGTGACAAAATGCCACCCCCTGATAGATGGCACCCCCGGGGGCGCTCCATGCCCACAGGGATGAGTGCCATGCCACCTGGGAAGAGCGCCATTCCAGGTACCAGAGCAGGTTGCTTCGCCTCTAGGTCAGAGGGAGAAGAGGGAGCAGACTGGAAGGAGGAGGTGTCAGAAGGTGAAGAAGTAACAGGGTTTAGTGAGCAAGAAGAGGCTGTGGCAGAGGGCTGCCCAAATTCAGAGGCAGGAGAAAAGGGGGATCAGGAGACAGAGATGAGGCAGGCTGCTGAATAATCTAGGGAGACTCTCCATCCTGTTGCGACCAGCTCCTTTCCTCCCTGCTCTCCAGTGTCTCTTCACATTGAAGACAGAACTGGCAGTAAACTTTAAGCTCTATCTTTCACTTAATATCAACAGGCATATATGGACACAACTGAAGCAAGCAAGCTAGTGAAAGAGTTATTAAAACAGCCAGTTCAGGAAGGCCGCTTTGCTTTCTTTTTCCAGGCACACTATTCAGTGGCTGATTTACTGGCTGATTTTCTCACAGTAACATGGGCATTAATTAAAGGCTATTGCTTGTTCCAGCATTGATAACCTTCTGGTCAGATCACTGTAGTGCGTTAGACACAGGGCTACCATTGACGATGACTCAGGCTGCATTCACATGGCAGTTTATTCCATTTTCACAATGTTAAGTTCCTCATTCTGTTTGTGCTTGCACACAACATAAATTCCGCTGCTGGAACACTAGTGGACTATAGTGCACATTTAGTGTTTTTGTGCAGGGGGTTGTTGCCTGTTTGTTCATATTATTTTTGTATCTTTATTTTGGTTTATATTTTTTATGTGGAAATTGTTTTGTTTGGTTGTGTACTTTTTGATGTTTTGTGTATTGTTTATGACTACATTCGCTATGTTTGTACTGTAGTTATATAAATTTTTATATGTTGTAAGGCGCCTTGAGCATGGCTTTGGAAAGGTGGCATACAAATATCTGCACTAGCTACCTACTTACTCCTGGTCCCAATTCAACAGATTAGTATAAAAACCTTGGGTGACTAGGATCCAAATACCTGAAGGAGCACATTTTCCTGTGTTTTGAAATCTTCTTCTGAAGCTCTTCTCAAACTGCCTTTGACAAGCAAGAAGACAACTTTTTTGGTGGTGGTGCCCCAGTTTGCAACACCCTTTCTGAAGAGGCATGCTTGAAACTTGCATTATATATATATCACCATGTAATGGTTACAGGGGTTGCTCGTGCGTAAGTTGCCGCCACTCCTGGCTAGGTTGCCTGGTTAAACCTTTTCTGTCTGGACAACCCTTCACTTCGTGGCTGTTTCAGTCGCTAGCAGAATCCGTCAGTGGGCGTTTCTTGAACTTCTTCCAGCAAAGAAGTTCTTTGACGCCAAGTCTCCGCCTACTCTCCCTGCACGGAAGTCTTCTGCACAGGGTGGGTGTGGGTAGCGGAGGACCCGTGCTCTCCCCGCTGGTCCTGGAGCCCCCTCGCCGATTCCCCCATCTGCCCCCCTTTATCCCTGGTGTTACGTTGATTTCCTTCCCCAGCCGATGAGTTGCCTCTCTCCCTGCTGGGCCCTTCTCCAGCATCGCTTGGGAGCCTTGCCTCCGCCTCTCGCTCCGATGTCAGTTCCCTGACACACCAGATTAAGACATTTCCATTTTCAAGACCTTTTGATTTGTGTAAAGACTTAGCCTGCTGTGGGATTTTATTTTGGTTACTTTAGCTGCTGTCTCATAGTATTTGCTAAAACTATCATCGTCCTGTATATTTTAGTGTTTTATAACAGAAATAATTCATTATTTATATTTCCTGTACACCATTCTGGAAATCATTGTCTGAAGGATGGTGTGACAGCTATTCACTCCTAACATTGTTCACAAGTACAAGTTGTCTCTGCACATGTAGAAGTGTTTATGTGGAAAAACTGTACATAGGCTGATTTGTACAACTCATCTACTGTGTACACAGGTAGCCAGATTATAGGCTTGTTGAATAATGCAACTCTATTTTTTGTAATGTAACACATGAACACCCCTATGCTGTTGTATTAACATGGTAGCCTCCAATTGCTGTTGGATAACCCTCCATCATTGGCCAGTAGGTCACCATGTTGGCTACACCTGACTTAAATAAAACAAATCCATAAACCTAAAATGAAACGTGTGGCAGTGCTGATGCAAAGGCTAATTGCTTTATGTCTTTTTTAAAATGATCACTCAATAGCTTCTTTGTCATTTCAGCTACACACAGACTTGGACCCTGGAATCAGCAAGATCAAGTACATCCTGTCAGGTGATGGAGCTGGTACTATCTTTGTGATCAATGACAAGACAGGGGACATTCACGCAATGAAAAGACTTGACCGGGAAGAAAAAGCTGAGTATACGTTGACGGCCCAAGCTGTTGATAGGGATACAAACAAACCTCTGGAGCCTCCATCAGAATTCATCATTAAGGTCCAAGACATCAATGACAATCCCCCCGAGTTCGTTGATGGCCCATATCATGCAACTGTTCCTGAAATGTCCATCGTGGGTATGTATGAGAGTTCCAAAGTACTTTGCAAAAGATACTGTGTACATGTATTTCTCCACTGGTTTATTTAAAGGCACCCTTTTAGGACCAAATCCTCACAAGGCAGTTTCAATCATTTAAATGTATAATCACAATAAAAAACAAAGCTTCTATAAATCATGTATGTGCAGCATAGAAAACAGCAATAAGAATCTATAACAATAAAATAACTACAAGACACAACTGGCAAATGTATAGCAACATCTTACTTAGTAGAAGAACATTCAAAGAAATAAAATAATTCAGCACCAGAACTATTAACAGCAGTGAAATATTGTTATTGAGAAAAAGAAAAAAGCCATTTGTAACAAATGCATCTTTAATTTTCATTTGAAGCCTTGCAATGATGGGGTTATGCAAAAGTCAGTTGAAACAGAATTCCTTCAACATTGGGCCACTGGAGAAAAGGCATTCTCCCAAGCACCCACTAACCCAATTGCATTGCCCCAATGGGCATATAACTTTGAAGATGCCTTTACAGAGCCAGTGTGGTGTAGTGGTTAAGAGTGGTAGATTTGTAATCTGGGGAACCGGGTTCGCGTCTCCACTCCTCCACATGCAGCTGCTGGGTGACCTTGGGCTAGTCACACTTCTCTGAAGTCTCTCAGCCCCACTCACCTCACAGAGTGTTTGTTGTGGGGGAGGAAGGGAAAGGAGAATGTTAGCCGCTTTGAGACTCCTTCGGGTAGTGATAAAGTGGGATATCAAATCCAAACTCTTCTTACAGTATATGCATGGTATAGAGATGGGGAGCAATTTGATTCAGTTTACATGACAGTATACATGACTTACCCATTGTTCACTTTCTGAAATGGTATGATAATCAAAACACAACCACCCTTCAAAATTTGAAATACTCTTAATTTTGTAATGCATTCCTCCTGCCAGGGAATGTACAAAACTGCATATACAGGTGGAAAATGTGCATTGAAATGCATACATAGTGAAAAGAACATACATAATGCATTATATTAATGCAAAAATGGTATATTAGGCAATATTGTATGCAACAGTGTGTATATTAGAATAAATTACCACTAAAATGCTGGTGAATTTTCATGCAGATTTTTTTTTTAATTGCCAAGTGGTATGGAACTGTGGAGAACTGAAGAATGGGGGGGAAATAAGAAATTCAGAGAACCCAAAATTTAGATATTCATCCATCACCAGCAGGATGTGGATGGCCCTTTAATTACTCTGGTTCTAAACTGTTTAAGGGTTTAGTCAAAACTAGCAATGTATCAACCCTTGGCAAATGGTAGATGAACATAAAAGTGTTTGTTTCATTTCCCCGTCTCTTACTTACATTTGCAAATCCATAGTTGACTAAAGCAATATGTTTAGCTCCTCTGGATGAGTGGTTGGCTAGACTGCAAAGTCTTTTGTGCAGAACACGTGGATTACATTTATATTCCAATCATAGTGTTGTGGTGGAGACTTGTGCTGCTGAAGCAGATTCATCAAGATTTGTTCCAACACGCCACTATAATCCTATTGATATTTGGTTGATGTTTAATTATCTGTTTGTGTGCATTCTTCTACACAGATGCACCACTTAGGATATGCGGCTACATACTTATCTATTTCCCCTCTTCCAACTATAATTAGCCAGAGACACGAAAAGGAAAGATGTTGTGTCTGGGAGCGGATGGTAAGGTCCTTGAGTGAATTTAATCAATTAACTGTTTGAATGGAGAAGCAGCAAAGCAGAATGAGAAGCTCTGAAAAGCAAGAGAGGAGTAAGGGGTGTGTTGCCACTAACTTTTCAAACAGCAGTATAGAGGTCTTGTAACTCAGAAAAGCTACAAGCTTTTCATAAAGTTCCCATTCTAGTCCTTGACATCTCCTGTTAAAAAGATATGAATGCTGGGAAGACCTCTGCTTAAGGCTGCTGAAGAGTATAATGTTAGTGGATTAATTATTATAATTTGGAGAGATGCCCACCACTGAGGGGGAGTGATGGCTCAAGGAAGCAGAAGTTTGAAAATTTTGCTTTCCCAGGACACCAAGGCAAAACTCATCACCATGGAGGAGATCAAGGTGTGGTTTCAAGAGACTGTGGAGCAGGCATCAGGACTGATGTCAGAAATGTCTCCTTTGGTGTCATGAACTGGCAGGAAAATGGGGAGAGAGGAGGAAGAGGATCCCAGTGAGGGGTGTAGCTGGGATTGGAGCACACCAGAACAAGCTGGTGATGGGGAAGGAGAGACTGGTGTAGGAACTACTCACTGGGTGACAGAGGATGACGAAGGGATGGGGGTCAGTGGACAGGGACCAGAGCAGCATGACCAACCACCAGAGCCAGAGGGGCCTCTGTCTCCACAAACATGGGCTCTGAGGCACAGGGAGCAGCAGGTGGGGCACTACAGGAGACTACAGGCAAGGGCCCACAGCCAAGCTCCCTCGCTGGCCAGATGGGGCTTACTAGCTCTGGGAGGAGGTGTGTGATTCCTCAGCTAGAGTAGGCTTGGAACATGAGAGTCACATGCCTCGTCAAGCCTGGATGCTGTAATTAGCATGCAAAGTACAAAAGGGCAGCAGAGCTGAGGTGCTGTGTCTGCTCAACTGCCCGTGTTGATGGACCTCAGCTTGCATGCTCCAGGATCTTTGTGGGACTGTGCTTTGGACTGGACTTTGGGCATGTGCATTGACCCTAGACTGGGGACTTGCTGCCAGGTAGGCCAGGGTTTCAGGACAGAAGGGCTCAGAGCAGGAAAATGAACTCCAGGGCCCACAGGAATAGAATCCACCTCCTTGGATACATCCACATATTGGATCCATATCCTCCTCAAAGTTTCAGTTGCTAGGGGGCTTTCCCCTTGAGGAATCCTGGTCTGAGGCCATGCCATAAATCAGGGTCAGTTGAGGTGTGTGTGTGTGTGTGACACCAGCATGCTGTGGGGCATGCTGATGTGAGCTGTGCGCTCCAGTAGGCATGCTGATGTCAGACGCATGTATGCAGCATGCATGGCCCTGGGCACCCACAGTCCCGAGGCCAAGCCAGTGGGCTTGTGTGAAGTTATTAAAATACAGTGGTACCTCGGGTTACAGATGCTTCAAGTTACAGACGCTTCAGGTTACAGACTCCACTAACCCAGAAATAGTACCTCGGATTAAGAACTTTGCTTCAGGATGAGAACAGAAATCGTGCTCCCGGCGGTGCGGCGGCAGCAGGATGCCCCATTAGCTAAAGTAGTACCTCAGGATAAGAACAGTTTCAGGTTAAGAACCTACCTCCAGAATGAATTAAGTTCTTAACCCGAGGTACCACTGTAAAGGAATTGAGAAATAAAATTACTAAATCATACACATGTGCATCATGAGGGTGCATTACACTCACACTTCACAGAGAGACACACAAACAAATGTGAGAAGTCTCTAACTAACTGGAGAGTGTTTTTCTTTTGGAACTGGCCAACAATGTGACTTTTAGTAATTTCTATAAAGCTGTCAAGGCGAGATGCTCATAAATGTTTACTTGGAAAAGAGCCCGGGCACTTTATTGCCACTGTTGCGTCCTGTCAGGCTTCTGGAAACAATAGACTGCCCTATTGCAGTTTTTAAAAAACCAGAACTACAGCCGTACACATTAGTGTAAGAGGCCAGAACTGTCATTTTGCTGACAGCCAGTACAATTGGTTGTACAAAGCCATCTTCCCTTCTAACTGGAGTGGGCCCAGGAGCACTTTCGGAGAGAAGTTTAGGCTGGCTTGTCAATTACAAGTGCTTTTGGAGGTTTGATGTCTTTGCTCCTTTAAATCACTTCTGCGGAAATTGGCAAAGGCCTTCACCACCACCGTGTCAGCTCCTATGACCCAAACATAGGTTCAATATGTTAAGCTCCTTAATTATACAGCGAGGCAAACACAGCAAAGGCCTGGGGTTGAGATATTTCTATTTTTGCCAGCTTCTTGGCAAGAGACTGTAAACACTCACATGAACCAAGATGCTCAGGGTTGTGAAGACAAAACAAACAAATGGGACGCTGGACTAAAATGTTAATAAAGTCCATGCTTCAAAGCACTTTGTATCCAAGGTAGGGCTTAGGATACAGGAACATAGGAAGCTGCCTCATACAGAGTCAGAACTTTAGTCCATGTAGTTCATTATTGTCTTCACTGACTGGCAGCAGCTGCCCAGGAGCTGGAGATTGGGCCTTGTGCAAGCAAGGCAGATGCTCTACCACTCTACCACAGCCCTTAAGCTCTATCAAGTTCATAGAATCATAGAATAGAATCATAGAATCATAGAATCATAGAATCATAGAGTTGGAAGAGACCACAAGGGCCATCGAGTCCAACCCCCTGCCAAGCAGGAAACACCATCAGAGCACTCCTGACATATGGTTGTCAAGCCTCTGCTTAAAGACCTCCAAAGAAGGAGACTCCACCACACTCCTTGGCAGCAAATTCCACTGTCGAACAGCTCTTACTGTCAGGAAGTTCTTCCTAATGTTTAGGTGGAATCTTCTTTCTTGTAGTTTGGATCCATTGCTCCGTGTCCGCTTCTCTGGAGCAGCAGAAAACAACCTTTCTCCCTCCTCTATGTGACATCCTTTTATATATTTGAACATGGCTATCATATCACCCCTTAACCTCCTCTTCTCCAGGCTAAACATGCCCAGCTCCCTTAGCCGTTCCTCATAAGGCATCGTTTCCAGGCCTTTGACCATTTTGGTTGCCCTCCTCTGGACACGTTCCAGTTTGTCAGTGTCCTTCTTGAACTGTGGTGCCCAGAACTGGACACAGTACTCCAGGTGAGGTCTGACCAGAGCAGAATACAGTGGCACTATTACTTCCCTTGATCTAGATGCTATACTCCTATTGATGCAGCCCAGAATTGCATTGGCTTTTTTAGCTGCCGCGTCACACTGTTGGCTCATGTCAAGTTTGTGGTCAACCAAGACTCCTAGATCCTTTTCACATGTACTGCTCTCAAGCCAGGTGTCACCCATCTTGTATTTGTGCCTCTCATTTTTTTTGCCCAAGTGCAATACTTTACATTTCTCCCTGTTAAAATTCATCTTGTTTGTTTTGGCCCAGTTCTCTAATCTGTCAAGGTCGTTTTGAAGTGTGATCCTGTCCTCTGGGGTGTTAGCCACCCCTCCCAGTTTGGTGTCATCTGCAAATTTGATCAGGATGCCCTTGAGTCCATCATCCAAGTCGTTGATAAAGATGTTGAATAAGACAGGGCCCAAGACAGAACCCTGTGGCACCCCACTAGTCACTCTTCTCCAGGATGAAGAGGAACCATTGATGAGCACCCTTTGGGTTCGGTCAGTCAGCCAGTTACAAATCCACTGAGTGGTAGCATAGTCAAGACCGCATTTTACCAGCTTCTTTACAAGAATATCATGGGGCACCTTGTCAAATGCCTTGCTGAAATCAAGGTAGGCTACATCCACTGCGTTCCCTTCATCTACCAGGCTTGTAATTCTGTCAAAAAACGAGATCAGGTTCGTCTGACATGACTTATTTTTCAGAAATCCATGCTGACTATTGGTGATCACAGCATTCCTTTCTAGGTGCTCACAGACTGTTTGCTTAATGATCTGCTCCAGAATCTTCCCTGGTATTGATGTCAGACTGACTGGGCGGTAATTATTTGGGTCCTCTCTTTTCCCCTTTTTGAAAATAGGGACAACATTTGCCCTCCTCCAGTCTGCCGGGACTTCGCCTGTTCTCCAGGAATTCTCAAAGATGACTGCCAGTGGTTCTGAAATCACATCTGCCAGTTCTTTTAATACTCTTGGATGCAGTTCATCTGGCCCTGGAGACTTGAATACATCTAGACTAGCCAAGTATTCTTGTACTATCTCCTTAGTTATTCTGGGCTGTGTTTCCTCTGCTGAATCATTTGCTCCAAATTCTTCAGGTCGGGCATTGTTTTCTTTATCGGAGAAGATAAAGGCACCTGTTTCCACTAGCAGCCAGAGAGGTGCATCTCAAAAGCCTTCTCTCACTGTATCCTAGCAACTGACATTCAAAGGCATGCAGTCTCTGACAGGTAGCATATAGGCATCATGACTACAGTTTTATGAAGCATCATCTTCTACTGTATTTATATAGGCTTTATGCACACTTTAGAACACTGACCAGCATTCTCACATGTGCAGGGAGCCTCCGCAAGCAACTGCTCTCTGAGAGGTGAACCAGATGCCTTTGGGAAGCCTACAAGCAGGATGCAAAGGCAGGAGTAACCTAACGCTACAGTTCTCCATCAACTGGCCTTCAAAGGCAGGCTGTCTCTTATCCCTGGTAGGGCATGTAGCCATCAAGACTTAGTACCTATAGTCTTGCCCCTTCTTTGTGGCGCTATGGGCAAAGAGGCCTGCATGAGAAAGGGTGTGTCTGTGTATATAGACCATGAACAGAGCATTCCCCACCCCCAAACACGGTGTGTCCTACTTCCAGTGTTTCCTACTTCCAACCTAATAACACAAAAGAGGCTCAAAGTGATAGATTTTATTCCTTCTTTCCCCTGTGAGCCCCACTTTGGAACAGCTGTTCTTAAGCAGCATGTGCATGTCCCATTGAATTACTTGGATTATGAATGACTGTAAAAAGCAGTTCAGTATAAACAGCAGTTCTACTACTTTGATTCAAGTTCAAACCTGAGTCTGTTACTGCTTTCGCAGTCCCCGTCCCCCCCCCCAAATTGCTGCCACTTCTTTTCTCCCCTCTGCTTTTAGGCAACTGAAAGCCACTACATTTGTTTTACAGTTACAATAGCAACTGCAATACCACCACAGGCTATTTTATTATGGCTAAAGCTGAAATAAAGGGGAAGTTTGAATGTTCTCCCCAGGGAGGCTTGCCTGGCGCCTTCATTACATATATTTAGGTACCAGGCGAAAACATTTCTCTATAACCAGACCTTTGGTTGATTAACGTTCTATGACCTTTTAAATGGGTTTGTGGGAGGGGGGTTATTGGTTTATTATTATTATGTATTTGTCTTCTCATTTTGTATTTCTACATTGTGAACTATTATGTGATCTTTGGATGGAGGGTGGTATGCAAATAATAATAGTTTCAACCCTTCTGCCCATTTTTACTTGCAATGCCCTTTAAATGAGTAGCAGCTACCAAAAGGCATTAGTTATGATAACTACATAGAACTTCCAGGTTCAGAGAGAGGCTGAATACATACGTACCTGCTTGGAGCCCAAACTAGAATCACTCAGAGTTGTCCTCAATGTCCTGCTTTTAATCTAGATGTATTCTAGATCCTGGGTCTACAAAAGTGAGTGTGGTCACTCAATATGCCTTTGAAAACCGTACTGTTAATTAGGTTTCCCATGCCTTTTCAACATCCTCCAACACATTTATTGAGCAGATGTGGATACATGCCACCCCACCCCCACCCCGCGTTGCTGGGACCACTTCCATCTGTTTTAAAAATGACACATTGAGGGGTAATATAGAATCCACGTGCCTTGAGATTTTATTTTGAAAATGAAATTAGTCTGTGAAAAAGCACTTTCCAATGGCATAAAATATGCAATAGGTGCAGATTGTGTGTGGACTAGGTAGAAAAAAACCGCTGGTTTGCAGTGTGCATTGAATGAAGATTATAATGTCATGTGTGTGCAGCCAGAGTATTGTTTTAAATAACAGTAGATGTGGGAGGGCAAGGGATCAACAACAAAGGAGGGCTGTTGCTTTCAGAGACCACATCAATAATTGGCATCATTGAGCAGCTATCAGGGCCCCTATGACCTGAGATATCAAACTACTGGTGCCCTTTATGCTCTCCCCTAACCCCCCCCCCAAAGCTCTAACCTAATGCTTCACCTAGCCACCATTTTGATTGCCCAACCAAAGGCCCTGGCACAGTACCATTCTAGACCTAACTTCATGGCAATCCACAGAGCATCTCATATGACGCCCTGTTGCTGCTCACTGCTCTTCATTTCTGGCAGGTTAGCCTGCCAGGGCCCAGTACTGAGGAAGGGACTCAACCGAATGCACTCTGTCCTGCGGTCAAAACTGGAGCCAGACTCTGTTTGCTTTCATAGTTTAGAAACAGGATGACAGATTAGGGTGTCTCCAAACTGCAACTGTATCTTTGTGGGGGAATCTTGTGGAAGGAAGTACAGTGCTTATCAGGTTTGGTCAGTTCAAGTAGATTAAAGCAATCTGTTGTCCTGATGCACCAAATCTACAAAATTTATTTATATTCCAGAAATGGGGTAAATAAATGGTAATTGGCCATTTCCACTTCCATGTCCACTAAAATTCTCCAACATCCTAAACGAATTCTTTGTCATATAACCACCTGATAAAAAAATTGGAACAAATTCTCATTGAAGAGCAGGTATAATCTAACCTCTTGTGTAAGCCTTGTGCAGAGGGAATACAGGAAAAAAATGTCATTTTGAGGAGCCCTAGATCAAACCTTTGATGTGTTCTCATATTTTATAGAATATTTGGTTGCAGGGGAAGATGTTAAGATGAAAAACATATTGTTGACAGTCAAGAATTAGTCTTCATTGAGTTGTCAGGATCTCTTTCTCCTTCATTCTTTCCATTTTCCTGGTAGAAAATCCTGAATGACTTTTTTAAAAAAGAGAAAAAACGTTGTCAGTTTATACCTTACTTTGTTCAAGGTTTTTGTGCAGCAAAGGTTAGGATACATTTGGAAGCTTTCATGCCTTGAAGTTACGTTACGGTTCTGCATGCCCCAGAACTGGAGAGGAACTTGTATATGCTGTGAAGCCCTTAAGCAACAAAGATGTTGTACAAGCTATCTCATTTTTCGATAAGTGCACCAAGTTATAAGTGAGATTGAGGGGGAGTGCATTAATCTCTCCAGCCCTCCACAAATAAAAATGCTGAGATCTCAATGAAAAGAGGCATTTTATTTGTGGAGCGCTGGCGTGATTAATGCAGTTGCCCTCTATCTCGCATATAACTTTACACACTTATCTAAAAATGAAATAGCTTGTGCAACATATTCATTGCTTGAGGGCTATGCAGCAGCTATATACAAGTTCTGGGGCATCTGGAACTGCACTGTACCTCCAAGGAATTAATATTTACAGCAACTTCTCAATCTTTTTACTCCAGGGAAGCTAGATCAAAGGAGTTTTTCTTGTACAAATGAGGTGAAAATGTTGGAAGCTGCCCAATACCAAGTCAGACAATTGGTTCATCTGGCTCAGTATTGTCTACACTGGCTGACAGTGGCACTTTCTAGGATTTCAGTCACGGTTCTCTCCCAGCCCTACTTGGAGATGCCAGGGATTGGACCTAGGATCTTCTACATGCAAAGCAGAGGCTCCACCACTGAGCTATGACCCTTGCCATGACAAGATTGATCCCTCCCATTTTACACCACACAGGTAAAGTGTATAAGGAAGACACAGTCCTTCTTTGTATTAAGATCATACACATGATGGCAATATGAGTGGGAGTAGAAATTTGAGTTTAACTCACCTAGTAACTCCCTGTAACAGGGACTACAAGCCCTGTTGCTTCTGTTCTGTAGCCAAAATAGCAGAAGGAGTAGGTATACTTAGGCATGGAGGAACCCCAGGGGTTGCAGAAATAATTCAAAACAGAACACCCCCTGGAGGAGGGGGTCCCAAAAACAGTCCAGTGATGACTGAGGACAAGCAACATGCCTGCCACTATGGTTTCATAAATTTACATTCCACCACAGAAATAGCAAACTGATTGAACACAGCCAACACTGAAAAAAGTGTTAGTGACCTTCATTAGTCCCTTCAATCTCTTTCCTAGTCCTGTTCATAAACTGGGAAAATAGGGTATTCTAGCTGATATTTCAGCATGACAGCAAATATCACATGAGGGGTTCTGAAACTTATTGCTTCTGCCCTGAGCTCCTTCCAAAGGCTTCCAGCTTCTGAGGATAGAACTGGTTGAGTATCATATATGCTTGAATATCTATGTCAGCCTCTTCCAACCCAGGGCCCTCCATATGTTTTGGGACTACAACTCCCCTCTGCCACAGACAATATTAGCAAGCATGAGCATTAGCACCAGGCAATGTCTGGTACAATAAGAGAGTAAGTTAGCAGTACTAAGTTGGTGTTTAATTACCCTGTGTAATTAGCAAACCTCTCCAAATTCTCTGTGTTCACTTTCTAGGTTTACATTAATATTTTAATGTGCTATATTTTCTGAGACCCTGTACTAAAAGGGCTCTGATACTGTGATCAACCTCAAATTAGCCCAAAGGGTAAACTGAAAGTTAGTAAAACAGATGATAATATAATCTCAAACATTATAAAATATGGTTATGGTGAAACAGTTGTTAAGAAAAAATGTATAACATCCTGTGCTTTTGTTTCACTGTTTAAACATCCTTTGCATAATCAGCTCCTTGAATTTGTCTGCTGAGGAACTATCGGAACAGTGAGGTCAATAATGCATCAAATTCTGCAGAGCTGTAATGAAAATATATGAGGTGGTGGTAAAATGAAACTCTTTTTTAAAATCATGGTGTGTGTAGAAATTTCATATTCAATGGAGAGATAGAACTGGGTGTCGTCGGAAACTGATGAACTTCGCTCCAATCCTTGCATGATTCCTCTCAAAAGCTTCAGATAGATGTTGAACAGGATGGTGGACAAAATGGTACCCTGCAGGTCCTCAAAGGAATTTCCTGATATCGCCTCATAGAGTTGTAGAGTTGAAAGGGACAATGAGGGTCATCTAGTCCAACCTCCTGCAATGCAGGAGTCTTTGGCCTAACATGGGGCTCGAACCCAAGACCTTGAGATGAAGTCTCATGCTCATGAATCTGTGACAAATGAACATTGAAGGTTTTAACATGGCACCAGCCAAATAATGTTTGTCTAAAAAATGTTTGTGAAATCACTTCCAGAAAAATACTATTCTACCTTCCAGGTGCGATGGAGAAATAATTAGTACATATATCTTTTGGGTTCCACTGGCAAGCACCTCGGGCCATTTAAAACTGATGTCAACAAGTAATTTGGAGTGGGTGGGAGGAGTGACATGTAGGTGACCATATATTGGTTGAATACTTCTACAAAGAGTGTGATGCACTTTCATTTATTCTTTTATTGCAATTATAAGGGAGAGATGGTATAGATTTAGTGAAAAGAGACAATGAATTTACTAGATATCCTTGCAACTCAGTTTGCCTGGAACATGTGAGTCTGGCTTGCTGTAATGGAGTATCTCCATTGAGACCTCTCTAGGCCAAATTTAAAACTATCTTCTAAGGTGTAGGTTACCATAGCAAAAGCTGAATATTTTTAGGGTTGCTTCATAACAACACACAGTGGTTTTAGACTGCCAAGCACTGTAGTTGGATGTGTTCAGAAAAAAGGAAACTCAGTTGTATGAAGTGGGCACAATCAGTGGTGGACCTCTGGGTCTCAAATTTCAATGGCAACCAGTACATTGCCAAAATTCGTTGTGCCCCCTGCACTCCATTTTAAATCATAGTTGCAGCACTCCCTGCATTGCCCCCAAGACATAGCACCCAATGCATCTGACCTGGTCGCACTCCCCTAAATCCAGCTTTGGTGCAATCCATCCATGAGTTTTGTGCACCTAGACCCCATTCATATCAATGGGCCTTAGAGCTCATTTATACAAAGATTGCCATTGCTGTCAATAATATGGGAGCAAATTTAGAGGCTCTGTGATCTGGAGAGTGTGGACTTTACATCATCCCTAATAATAATAATAATAATAATAATAATAATAATAATAATAATAATAATATTTTATTTATATCCCACCCTCCCCGACCAAAGCTGGGCTCAGAGCGGCTAACAACAGTAAAAATAGCACAATTTACATAAAATCACAATCAATTAATTGAAATACATTCTAAAATCAATTCAGAATCAAATTAATGGCAACCATTGGGCTAGAGTTCTATGAGGATTACAGAAGGAGAGAGGGGGTCAGACTGTGCCTTGGCCAAAGGCCTGGTGGAACAGCTCCGTCTTGCAGGCCCTGTGGAAAGATGTCAAGTCCCACAGGGCCCTAGTCTCTTGTGACAGAGCGTTCCACCAGATTGGGGCCACAGCCAAAAAAGCCCTGGCTCTGGTTGAGGCCAGCCTAACCTCCCTGTGGCCTGGGATCTCCAAGATGTTTTTATTTGAAGACCGTAAGGTCCTCTGTGGGACATACCAGGAGAGGCGGTCCTGTAGGTACAAGGGTCCTAGGCCGTATAGGGCTTTAAAGGTTAAAACCAGCACCTTAAACCTGATCCTGTACTCCACTGGGAGCCAATGCAGCTGGTATAGCACCAGGTGAATGTAATCCCGTGGCAAGGACCCCATAAGGAGACTTGCTGCGACATTCTGCACCCGCTGGAGTTTCTGGGTCAGTTTCAAGGGCAGCCCCACGTAGAGTGAGTTACAATAATCAAGCCTGGAGGTGAACGTCGCGTGTAGTAGACATTCGTAGACGGCTCTTGGGGCCCTATAGGCATAACCCTACCTATTATCTTAATCATGACAATTCTCAACTCGCTTTCAGAATGAAATAGCTATGAAAGATTAATATCTGTTATTTTTTGGGTGCTGGGCTTCAAGTCAATTTGGTATTTCCCAGATTTCTCTCTTACCTCCACATTAGACCCAGGCCTATACTTGAAAAAAAAGGCTTTATACTGCTGCAGATATTCTAAGAATACTGGTTCACAAAGCTGGGACCTTTATTTACCTGGCCTGGCATCTTCATGCTGGGCAGGGGTATTGGCAGTTTGAATCCATGTGACGGGGTGAGCTCCCATTCTGTCCTAGCTTCTGCCAACCTAGCAGTTTGAAAGCACACCAGTGCAAGTAGATAAATAGGTACCAATGTGGTGGGAAGGTAAACAGTGTTTCTGTGCTTTCTGGCACTCGTCACAGTCCTCTGTGCGCCAGTGGCAATTTAGTCAAGCTGACCGCATAACCCGGAAAGCTGTCTGTGGACAAACGCTGGCTCCCTCAGCCTGAAAAGTGAGATCAGCACTGCACCCTATAGTTGCCTTTGAGTGAATGTAACTGTCCAGGGGTCCTTTTACCTTATATTGTGCAAGGCATCTATGTCATTAATTGTGAGCATATGCTACAAGTAGGTTCTTTTCTCGGGTGCAAGGTTGCAGTCCTAGCAACACTTCCATGGAAGTAAGCTCTACTGAATTCAACAAGACTTACTTCCAAGTAGACATAGTTAGAATTACAGTCCTCACCCCTTGCCAAATGGTTATTCACAGGTTTCTGTGGTTTTGGAGAGAATTCCATCTACCTCAGATAACAGCCTTGTTTTGTTTCTCATAGGATTGCTTATCCTATATCGGGCAAGCATTGCCTCAAAAGACTCACTGTTGACAGTGTTTCTCAACTGCCTTTCAGCTCGCTTCATCCAACAAACTCCTCTATTCGTTTTAAGAAAATGTTTGGATGCAGATAGTTCCTGCATGTGTGGGCGGATATTTGATTTGTGGAGGACTTGCAGGCGGAAAGTAAAATGGGAGGTTGCAAATAAACAGGACAGAATATAAAAAGAAAAGTACCTGCTTGGAGGATGTGCTGACAAATAATGATATCTCTCTCTCATATATATATATATATATATATATATATATATATATATATACACACACACACACTCAGGTGCACATAATAGTACAAACGTATTTTGTAGTACAAACATATTTTGAGTGTTTTATGTCTGTCTTACAAATAGAGACCTACACTGATTATAATGTTGTTAGTTTTCATTTATTTTCTTCTGGATTCTGTACAGTAGGCATAGGCAAACTTGGCCCTCCAGATGTTTCGGGACTACAACTCCCATCATCCCTAGCTAAGAGGACCAGTGGTCAGGGATGATGGGAATTGTAGTCTCAAAACATCTGGAGGGCTGAATTTGCCTATGCCTGCTGTAGAGCATGAAGAAAATAGGTGATTGAGCTTATTATAGAGTCACCTGGGGAGATGGAATATTCCTCTTGCTGCTGATCCCTTCTTACAGTTATTGTTAAAACAGTCTTGGACTGGATGGCCCTTCAAACAGTAGCCCTCCAGAAGGTGCTGAACTACCACTCCCATCAGCAGCACTGTAGTTCAGCAACACTTGAATGGCCAAACACACACATACATATATACACACCCACACCCACACCCCACTTGAAATATAGAATTATTGTATGTGATGTAGGATTCATGGCCACCCTAAATGGGTTTTGGAACCAGAACCTGCAGCATATCCAGAGCTGCTGGTCTGAATAGTCCTGTTCAGCATAAGTGCTACCACCACTCATCTGCAGTTGAGAGATTGAGAGCAGGGCCGTCTTACCCATAGGGACTAGGGGCACGGGGCACCCGGCCGCTGGGCTCTCAGGGGTGCCAGGCTGAGAGTCTGGGGCCCGAGAGTTGAGTCTGGGGAAGAGCCCGTCTGTCGACCGGAGCACCGCGGCAGGCTCTTCTGCTGAGGGAGGCTCTGCGCCATACGTTTGAGGGCTACCGAGCCAGCAAGATGCTGAGGCGTCCGGCTGGCTCCGCCCTTCTGTGCGCCTGGGTCTGGACAACCGGGGGGGGGGGGTGCTGGGCGGGTCTTTGCACCCTGGCGGCACATATGCTTAAGACAGCCCTGCTTGAGAAAAAGAAACAATGAACTAGAGGTCCACCTAGCTCACTATTGTGTACTCTGGTAGCAGTTCTCCAGAGTATCAGGCAAGAGCTTTCTCCAGCCCTATCTGGGGGGAAAACAGGAATTTAGCCTGTAACTTTATTCATGCAAGACAGATACTCTACTAATGAGCTACTTCCCCCAGACATAGGAAGCTACCTTACACGAGTCAAACCATTGGTAAATTGAGCTCAGCATTGTCTCCTCTGACTTGCAGCAGCTTTAAAAAACTGGGTATCTTCCCAGCCCTAGTTGGAGATGCTGGGGATTGAACTTGCGGCTGTATACATGCAAGTCAGATGCTCTGACATCGATGTCTTGCATATGCCTCCTCGGCCATTTTGATCTGTGGAACATACACTTTTACAAGTGCCACATCTGTGAGGCATTGAACTTCCAGTGTGGCAGCCCTCACCAGACACATGATTTGGACATGCGTTTGTAATATTTGCTATTTTATCTGTAGATTACTGATACTCATTTTTATTGTTTTGTGTGCAATATTATGTACAACCATTGGAAATACAGATTTTTTTTATATTTTTCAAAATAAAATTACCAAATAGGTAACACTGACCTTGTGTTAAGGTCAGTGGTGACTGCTGCATGTTGGGGTTGGTGGGGCAGAAGGCACAGTGACCAATAGCAGGTAGATCCAGGGTCAATGACAGGCAGAGCCACCTAATAATAATAATAATTAATTATTATTAATAATAATTTTTATTTGTATCCCACCCTTCCCAGCTGAGGCCGTGCTCAGAGTGGCTAACATCATAAAAACAACACAATATGCATAAAAATAGACATCAATTAATTAAAATGCATCTTAAAATTAATTCAGACAAGTTAAAATCTGGGCAGGTCGCAATTATCAGGTTGGAATTGAGAGTGGTTAATACTTGCCAGGACCTACTGTTTTCACTGATTATAGGTTTGCCCCATCCTCCTCCCTCCTACATTGTACAAGGGGATCATTGAAATTAGAGAGGAGGGAGCTGACAGGCAGTGGAATGAGTGCAAGTAACAATGCAAGCAGGCTGAGGGCAGTCTGCCATTGGTGGGACAGTGGCTCTTTCACCCTAATAGACCAGACTCCACTGGTTAAGGTGCTCCAAATATTTAGAGGAAAATCTGTATATAAGCACCACAAGAATGAATAAATGCAGCATGACAGAGGCATCAAGGAGCAATGAGTGTCACATAAAAAAGCCATAGGACCCAGGCCACTAGGATCTTTTCATAAACTTTATAACAGGGGTGAGAAACCTACAGCCCATGGGCAAAATTTTGCCCACTATGGGTCCTACATCAGGTGTAGGATAGGCTTACACATGGCTGGATTGGCTGTGAGCTTGAGTTTCCTGTGGGAAACTTAATTGCATAACTGATTCCTGCAGAAATCAGGCTAGACATCAATACCAATCAGCTGATAGGGGATGACTTTGAGCCTGTTCCTCACCAGAGGAACCAGAGCACTCTTCTCATGACCTGTATGGTACTTTGAAGTCCCAAGTGTGACATCAGGTGGTTGACATTGTGGGGGACACTGCCCACCTGTGAAATTTGGCCCATGAGGAGTAGCGGAAATAAGGATCTGGATTGCTGGTCCAATCAGGTTCTGCACTCCAGCCTTATATGCACTTCAGGTCTAGTTGTTCTTTCTTTCACTTAAGAGGTAAACTAAAGCACTGACTGTCAAAGGATAAAAAAAAAAAATTCTATCCACTTCTTGATGTGTTGGGTGGAGAACAATCGTTTAAGCAGGCAATTTCTTTTTTTCTTAAATAATAGTAAATTGCTTGTTTCCTTTTGTGGTAACTATGAATGGTAACTGCCTGTCATGGAGATTGCTGAGAGCATGAGAGAAATGCAGCCAGTTTAGGCATTTGATGAATCTTGACATTCCTTACATGTAGTGGGGTGTGGGATCATATGCATAGCTTTAACTGACAAGGAATAACATTCTCAATCAAAATATTGTAATGAATTCTTTCATAGAAAATACACAGGAAATTTGATATTGGGGTACTTATAGCACAGTCATAGGAACATAGAACACAGGAAGCCAAGGGGTATTCAGCCTCCTTAATATTTGTTGGAAGGGAGACAGGCCCCCGCAATGTTGAGGGAGTGAAGGAGGCCAAGTGCAGAGCCGAGCATAGGTGTTTACATAGTGATGCAGGAAACAGCCTTCTCTCAGGCTGTGCCCTGTTTGTGGGATGCAGTAGCAGACAATGTGGTAGGATGACGGCACTCACCTCACCTCCCAACAACTGAGTTACTGCTGCCTACTGGAAAGTAGAGAAGGAGGGGTGGTGGTGGGGTGGAAGGGAGGAAGGGTACAAATATATTGGCAGTGTCAATGCATCCCTCCTGCCAGTGTCTTTGCACCATTCCAACCACTGCTGTTTCACCTCTTCCCTTTTCCTTCACAGTAGACAGCAATGACTCAGATGTTGGGAGGTCAGGTGAGCATCACTGCCTCACCATGCCAGCCCCTACCAGGCGATGTTCCCTCCTTGGAAGCCTGCTTGGGCATCAACATTTGTATCATATTAGCATGTAAAGATTTATGTGTTTGCTAAGTATTTTCAGTGCTTTAGGCTGCAATCCCAAAGGTGGTTGAACCTCACTATCCTCACTAACAAAGATAAAGAACCACAAAAGGGAGAGCAGAGTACTTGAAGTTGCCTGTCAACATTTAGCAGCAGTCTGGGCAGCAGTCTGGGCAGCTATCCTAACACAGCCTTTTCCGTTATTCTGTGAGAATGCCTGCCGGAAGAAGAAAACAAGGTGCAAAGAGCCAGAAGAGCATTACTGGGACTCACAATTCCTCTAAAACAAAGAACCGGCAGAGAGCCAACGCCATCTTCCCTAGCTCAGAAACAGTGCGGGTTGAGGAAGCCGAGAAAACGGAGCAATTTAGAACAAACAGTGAGTAACAACGTTAGGGGAACCTCACCCCCCCTTAAGGAGGATGACAATGACCCGACCCCCCTCCTCCCAGGAAAAGGTAATCCGTCCAAGAGGGCAAGAGCAGGAGCAGGAGGGATTCCTCCCACTCCTAACGCTGACCCACCCATGCCTCTAGAACAAGATATTAGAGGAGCCTGCTTTCAACTGATTCCGGATACGCTCCCCTACCAAGAGATTTGCATGTTGTCTGCAGAAACTATGGTTCTGGTTCTCCAAAGACTGAATGAAATCCTCACCTGTACCTCACAGTACCTCACCTGGAGTACTGTGTCCAGTTCTGGGCACCACAGTTCAAGAAGGACACTGACAAAATGGAACGTGTCCAGAGGAGGGCAACCAAAATGGTCAAAGGCCTGGAAACGATGCCTTATGAGGAACGGCTAAGGGAGCTGGGCATGTTTAGCCTGGAGAAGAGGAGAAGAGGAGGTTAAGGGGTGATATGATAGCCATGTTCAAAGATATAAAAGGATGTCACATAGAGGAGGGAGAAAGGTTGTTTTCTGCTGCTCCAGAGAAGCGGACACGGAGCAATGGTTCCAAACTACAAGAAAGAAGATTCCACCTAAACATTAGGAAGAACTTTCTGACAGTAAGAACTGTTCGACAGTGGAATTTGCTGCCAAGGAGTGTGGTGGAGTCTCCTTCTTTGGAGATCTTTAAGCAGAGGCTTGACAACCATGTGTCAGGAGTGCTCTGATGGTGTTTCCTGCTTGGCAGGGGGTTGGACTCGATGGCCCTTGTGGTCTCTTCCAACTCTATGATTCTATGATTCTATGAAAATAGTTAACATTGAGAAACAATTGGATACTAGTTCCTCCCCTTTAAATGCCCAAGGGCTTAAAAGGATGATAAGAAATGACTTTGTTAACAACTCACCAACTCAAACTATGGATGAAGTGAGGTCCTGTCAAGTCTTACAAACCAGATAATGCTTGAGATTCACCGATACACTCATAGATGGATGAACCGCAGACAAATTACTATGTCCTTGTCTCAGCTCCTGAATTACCATTACCGAAATGTAGATCTAGAAAATTTCCACTTCCTGCCTACCTTGAGAAACACCACGCGCCTATTTATGACCTTTAGGTCATCAGCCCTCCCATCTCGACTCATGGAGATAAAGGATACTCTATGGTGGTTCCATTCTCTCCGCCCAGTAAGGGTATTTAAGGACGAAACAAGGAGGCAATTGGTCCCTTGCATAGAGTCAAAGCTAATGCAGATAAGGGAAACCAAGCTCAACACTAGAAACACTAATTGCCCGAAGGAAGAAAAGAACCCTGTAAGCCTAGAATTACAAGACCTGAAGAAGAGGCTAATGAGTATAAAGACTGAGATTTCTACCCAAAATATAAGGACAATAGAGCCTAGAGCACAATATTTAAAGACGGCCAACAGCTCTTTATCCCATAGAAAGACATCAGTGCAACTCCCTGTTCCCTTTTCAAATGACACCGAATTAGATGAGGAATTTGGCGCCTCCGACATTTCTATGGCAACAAACCTAAAGAACTCTATGTTGCTGACAATCTAGAGATATCCAGCACCAAATCTACATCTGGACCTTTGCCTAATGTTCCAAAAACTTATCAGAATGATCAACCTTCTCTACTGTACTCCTGGCGAGACAAGATGGACAGATCTTCCGTATTCGAAGCTGGCTCTTTGTTAGCCAGTGATCCACATTTTATAGCACATACCTCATTAATACTCCCACAGCCACAGATAGAGCCATCAATCCTCCAATCAACCCAGGAGGGAGAGGGGGGATTGACAGTTAACGAAACACCATGAGACTGTCCTCCCCGCTTGGGGTGCGGTTGGTTGGGTTTTATCTTCTAGGGATACTTACCCTATCAAACCTCCACCTCTTCCCCATACCATTTTGACCCAGGAGTCCTGGCCCAAGGATGATTTGTTATTGAGGGGATGTTACCCCTCTATTAGGGAGGCTAGTATGGGGTCTGGGATTTCCACTATTGAAGGGCTAGGGAGGAATGACAGTGGGGCTAGAAATCTCTATCGGCGAAGGTTTTCGAGATGCAGTGATCCTCGAACCCCTTCCAATCTACGCCCCATCCCAAGGGATGAGGGTAGGGAGAGCAAGGATTACCCACCTCCGTCATTAGTGCTGTGCAATGCCAGGTCCATAGGCAACAATACCGCCACCATGCGTGACTTTTTGGTCTCGCAGGGATTGACCTGGCTTGCGTGACGGAGACCTGGGTACGGGAAGGCAAAGTAGTCTCCCTACATGAGATAACACCACCAGGTTTCTCTGTCCTCCATCAATCGCGGTCTATGGGTTGGGGGGGAGGAGTAGCGTTGTTAATCTGGGAGGATTGCTCTTTCAAAGCCCTGCCATCACCAGCGATCTCCAGCATTGAATGTGTTGGTCTCGTGTGGGGCACCAAGGAGAGCTTGGCTGTCTGGCTGGTGTACCGGCCACCCAGCACACCGGCAGCCACCCTGTCAGACCTGTTGGAGGTGGTGGCAGGCTGGGCCTTGGAGTTCCCAAGCTTACTGGTTTTGGGAGACTTCAACGTCCATGCCGATGCCGCTCCCTCCTCACAGGCTCTGGACCTAGTGACTTCCATGGCAACACTAGGGCTCTCCCAGTTTGTTTTGGGCCCCACTCATCAAGCAGGCCACACGCTGGATCTGATCTTTGGGGCTGGCATAGATGTGATCATGCTCCCCCCTGTGGAAGTGCCATGGTCTGATCACTACGCTCTGAAAGCCAAGATTGACTTCCTGCTCCTCCCCTGCTCGGGTGGCAAACCTATTTGGGCTCGTCCACGAAAACTGATGGATCCTGATAGATTCCGACAAGCCTTGCAGGACCCTGCTCCTCCTGGCGACTCATTAGATGACCTTGTTGAGGACTAGAATAACCGGCTCTTGGCAGCCATTGATGAGATAAGCGCCCACTGTGACTCCGTCGAAACCGGGTTCCTTGGTTTACTGAGGAGCTCCAGAAAATGAAGCGGGATCTCAGACGGCTAGAGCCAGTATGGCGACGGACTCATGACGGAGCCTCAAGAACATCTTATAGGACGCTTATGAAAGCCTATGAGATGGCTATGAAAGCTGCTAAGAAATCTTACTTTGCAGTTTCCATTGCATCCACTAGCTCTCGCCCGGCACAACTTTTTAGAATAATTAGATCAATAACATCCTTAGGAGGACAACCAAATTTAAGCACAAATTCGATCCACAGCTGTGAGGCATTCACAAGCTTTTTTTGCGGAGAAAGTCCTGTTGCTCCACCGTGACCTCCCTGCCAATTTAGATACAGTGACTGAACTGGAGGCCCCTCAACTGACTTCAGGTCCAGTGTTGGACCATTTCGATCGAATACTCCCTGCTGATGTGGATAGATTCCTCCAAGTTAGTAGGCCCACCACCTGCCTCCTTGATCCGTGCCCGTCTTGGCTGATTAGGGAGTGTCCAGATGTTGCGCGGACCCCCCTGGTTGAAATTATCAATTTGTCCCTTGACACGGGGACATTCCCAGGGGAACTGAAGGAAGCAGTGGTATGTCCACTCTTAAAGAAAACTTCATTAGATCCCTTAGACCTATCCAATTACCGCCCAGTTTCAAATCTTCCATATCTGGGTAAGGTAATTGAGAGAGCGGTTGCTGAACAGCTTGGTAGGTTTCTGGAGGAAACATTGGCTTTAGATCCATTTCAGTCCAGTTTCCGTCCTGGTTTTGGGACCGAGACGGCTCTGGTTGCCCTAACAGACGATCTCCGTAGAAGGCTGGATCAAGGCGGGTCAGGACTGGTGATCCTTTTAGATTTGTCAGCAGCCTTTGACATGGTTGATCATGATCTTCTGGACCACCGCCTCGCAGACGTGGGGATACAGGGCATAGCCCGTAACTGGCTGTGCTCTTCTCTGGTCGGGGACAGAGGGTGGCACTAGGGAGGGAAATGTCATCGCGCCACTCCTTGGTGTGTGGAGTGCCGCAGGGCGCAATCCTCTCCTCAATGCTTTTTAACATCTTTATGCGCCCCCTTGCCCAGATTATGCGGAGCTTTGGGCTGGGCTGTCACCAATATGCTGATGACACTCAGCTCTATCTGCTGATGGATGGCCACACCGACTCGGCCCCGAACACACTGACCAGATGCTTGGAAGCTGTGGCTGGATGGTTTCGTGGGAGCCAATTGAAACTAAATCCTTCGAAGACAGAGGTCCTATGGCTGGGTCGGGATGGCATGGGGATGAGGGACCAACTCCCTTCTCTTGCGGGGGCCCAATTAGTGCCATTGCCTTCCGTTAAGAGTTTGGGTGCAATCCTTGACGCCTCCCTTTCCATGGAGGCGCAAGTTACAGCAACAGCCAAGGCGACATTTTTCCACCTTCGCCGCATCAAGCAGTTGGTCCCTTACCTTTCCCACCCTGACCTGGCCACAGTGATCCATGCGACGGTCATCTCCAGGCTTGACTACTGTAATTCGCTCTACGCGGGGCTGCCCTTGAAGCTGTCCCAGAAACTCCAGCGGGTGCAGAATGCTGCAGCGAGACTCCTCACGGGGTCTCTGCATATTCACCCAGTGCTTTTCAAGCTGCACTGCCTCCCGGTGGAGTACAGGATCAGATTTAAGGTGCTGCTTTTGACCTTTAAAGCCCTTCACAGCCTAGGACCCTCGTACCTACGGGACCGCCTCTCCCGGTATGCCCCACAGAGAGCCTCAAGGTCCATAAATAGCAACACCCTTGTGGTCCCGGGCCCTAAGGAAGTTAGATTGGTTTCAACCAGAGCCAGGGCCTTTTCAACTCTGGCTCCGGTCTGGTGGAACGCTCTGCCTCACGAGACCAGGGCCCTGCAGGATCTGATTTCTTTCCGCAGGGCCTGTAAGACAGAGTTGTTCCTCCTGGCCTTTGGCTTGGAGCCAATTTGATTCCCTCCCTCTCTTTCTTTTTTCTTTTCCTTCTCCTTCTGCGATGAGGCTACATTTTACTATTTTAATGTTTCAATATTTTAATGTTGTATTTTTTAATTTTGTTTTTAAGTTGTAATCATTCATCTTGTTTTTATTATTGCTTGTAAGCCGCTCTGAGCCCGGCCTTGGCTGGGGACGGCGGGGTATAAATAAAAATTATTATTATTATTATTATTATTATTATTATTATTATTATTATTATTTAGCAGCAGTCTGGGCAGCAGTCTGGGCAGCTATCCTAACACAGCCTTTTCCATTATTCTGTGATGGTAGATGTTATTTCTATTTAAATAATTTTCTAACTTTGCATTTATAGATACAGTGGGACCTTGGGTTACGAACTTAATTCATTCTGGAGGTCCGTTCTTAACCCGAAACAGTTCTTAACCTGAGGCATGCTTTTGCTAATGGGGCCTCCCGCTGCACCACTGCCCGATTTCCGTTCTCGTCCTGGAGCAAAGTTCATAACCTGAGGTGTTTATAACCCGAAGTACCACTGTATATGGAATTTGTATGCATCTGCCATCCTTTTGGTGACACATTTTTTTGGGGGGCGAATAGTTGAGTGGCCACCTGCAGCTAGATATTGATTGGTAGGAGTCTTGAAGAATGTACAGTGCTAGCCATACCCACAGTAGAGCTACATAAGTTAATGGACATGGCTAATATAGGTTCATTAATTTCCTTAGTTATACCCTGAGTAGGGCTTTGTTGAACACAAACCCCTGTTTTTCAGTTAAAAAAACAAAAACACTTGCAACACGCACACACACACACAGAGAGAGAGACAGAAGAAGCCAGCAGAATCTTGCCTGCACTGGAAATGTCTTTAAATAGCTCCCTTGCTAATCTCGATATCTTTTACACATTCCAGCATCAAAAGAACACTACTGTGCCCTCCTTTTTGGAGGGTGGAGGAAGGAAGTGGAGTATAATTCAGGATGTATTTTATTTTCAGTAATTTTTGAAAATGCATATTCAGGCTCAATTTGAAATCCATAATTTGGAGCGAGCGGTTTGCCTCAGTCAGATAGCTCTTTGCATTGCTTAACTCTCAGTGCCTCTTTCTTTGTCTGGCTCCTCTGAATTTCTAGTGCTTAATGTTCCTCCATGAATACAGATAAGATGCTGCCTGTGGAGCTGATGTCAATAGCACTTTCTCATGAATCAGCCCTGAGAGGACAGCTGGCTGCACGATTTGATTTCACCCTTTCCCTGGAGGCCAAATGGTCGCTTTCGCCATATGCTTGTTTGTGGCAGCCCAAGGGAGAAAGGCTCCTAAGTCTGCTCTTACAACCTGGTTTAAGCTTCACAGACAAATCAACCTGAGAGAGAGAGGAAAACCAAAAACACTCAAAAGAAATCACAATCCAGAGGAAATAATGTACACTGCTCCATTTTTGGGATTAGGTGGAAGGGGGGACGGGAGAGAGAGAGGCAGACAGATGTTATATATAATATATTAATTTTGTAGACTAGAAGTGCTAACTTACTAGGGGTGTGTGAATCATTTCTACATTTCCCCTCCAATCTTAAATACAGTTCTCACCTTTTCCATATCATTGCAATTTATTTATTTATTTTTAAAAAGTATGATTGAAAATCTGTATGCATTTTTGTGTCCATTTCAACTAATGCACACATTTACACACATTTTTGGCATGCCTTTTATTCAAATATAATGCATTATGAACATTATTTTCACTAATTTAAGTGTGTATCTTTCCCTCCATCCCCCGCACATTTTTATATGCATTTTTGGTTGGAGAACTGCATATCAAAATTCAGAGAAGTGTGAATTCTGAAGAATAGCTGCATTTCAGTGTCCCTGCTGGTTTGGGAAGTGAAAATTAGTCAAGTTCACATTAAACTGTGAACCAGATTACCTTCTCCCCCATTACTATAACTAGCATTTTACACACATGCAGGAATGCATCCCTATGATTAATTCATTCACTCTCACAACAAATATGTCTATACAACCAACACTGATTGTGTGTGTGTGTGTGTGTGTGTGTGAGAGAGAGAGAGAGAGAGAGAGAGAGAGAGAGAGAGAGAGAACAGCATAAAATCAACAATAAAATTACATTCATAAAACAAATACAAATTGCATCACAAATCAGTAGATCAGGTGAATGCATCAACATATCTGGATCATTATCAAGGAAAGAAAGCCTGGGTAAACAGAGGTGCCTAAACAGCAACACTGCACTTGCCTGCCTCCAGGAGGGGAAGGGAAAACAATGTACATTTCCCCCAGGATTGTGATTTCTAGTACTCTCCTTCACAAAGTTTGAACTCAATAGGAGTTATTTCTGGTCTACCATGTGTAGGACTCACCACAAATTTGTTCTTCTGCTTTTTTAATTCAGCAACCCAAAAATCAGTTTGTCATCCTTGCTGGATTGTAAAACTGTCATCCTGTTCAACCTTTCATTGCCTGGGGAGATTCTAATTTCTGTAACCGTAGCAGCCCTATGTAAAATAGGCCATTCACTACTTTGCTTTATGCAGATGCTGATGAATTAGACAAATGCAGACTGTTCGAGTTGTCCCCCCCCCTTTTTACTAGTTATTTATACACACATAAAGATGCCTTGCTTACTGACTCAGTCACTGAGAAACACTCATAGTGTGTTGAAATTGTTGTACTTTCATATGACCTAAAAAGCTAAAATGTGGCACACATGGGGAGGATCCGATTAAATAAATATACACTGCATTTCAGCCCTAGCATTGGCCCCCTAGGTGACTTGCAATTAAAACTGCACATTATAGAACAGTAAGAATCAGGAGGTAGTTATCTGGAGATTTGGGGCAAGGTGTTAACAATATGTGAGTGGCATCCAGCTTTATTCCTCAGGCCCCTGGTAGTATCCTCAGGCCTGGCCACCATAGCATGTAAATGAGGCAAGAAAAATGAATTCATCAAACAATTAATACAATTCAATACCATACCCCCCCAACATTTCTCCAATGAAAATAGGGATGTCCTACCATGGTGGTAGTGAGAGCCGGCAATGGGGGTATGGCTAGACAGTCTGGCACTGCGATCCACACCACACATTATTTCAGTGCATGGAGGAAGAGTGTGGTAGTGAGTTTTGTCCCCACCCTAAATTTTGAGTCTCCCATCTGAAAACTGATGGAGAACTGAACCCCATCCTCCCTGTTTTAGCTCCCAAAACTGGAGGAAAAAGTATTTTATTAGAACTTTCTGCTCAGTCCTAGATCAAACAAAATAAAGCAGTGCTGCGTGCTATGCACCATTCCTAAGAGGTTTCAAAATGACAGTTTTTTTTAAAAAAACATATCTAGCTTATCCTCCTGTTGATAGAGGGTTTATCCTAGAGTGCACTTTTCTCATCCTTTAGGGGATACCATCAAAAGCCTCTAAGGATGCAGATCTTTCTGTTTCTCTTGAGGGACCCTTCCAATTCCACCCCCTCCCAAATTCTTAAGATGAAACTCCCTTGCCTTGTACTTAAACTAAACCACCCTCATTACAGATACCACTATTGCTCCTTATCTGGAATAAAATTAGGCCTTGTCTCCATCTATCTAACTAGTGATTGAAACTGCTTCCAGCATTGTAATTCCCAAATGTGCCCTCGGTATAAAAGAATCGTAAAGAATTTTCTTCTTACTTTTCCATCTGCAAGGACAGTTAGATATCAATTTCAGCATATCATTAGGTTATATACTTCAAACTGAAATTCAAATATTTATAGATAGTTATGACATGAGTGGAACTGTTCAAGAAATAGATATATGTGTGTGTGTGTGTGTGTGTGAGAGAGAGAGAGAGAGAGAGAGAGAGAGACAGACAGACAGACAGACATATATATCTGCATACAGGTTCGGGTTCATAAATTAGATAAAACTTTATGTTGCTGTTGCTGTTTTATTTTATTTTCATTGGATCACTTAAAGAAATTGATTTGCAATTGGAGGATTAAGCAGAAGCAAAAGAATGTACTTCAACCCCACACTGGTTAAAGCACTGAGGGGAAGGCAGCAACCCCCCAACCAAAGGCCAGTTGAGGTTGGGAGAAGATTCTTTCCAGTCCTGTCAACCAGTGACCCAAGTAGTTGAGTGAGACTGTAATGTTGAGGCTGGGAAGCCTGTGGGGGCAAAATGGTCCCAAACTCTCATGGACAAGGGCTTTTAAGGCCTCCCTCTCTCCTTCTCTCTCACAAGATCTTGTGGGGAAACCTTTTGGGGTCTCACAAGAACACAACAACAAAAGCCCATCCCACTCTTTGAGCTCCCGTGCTGCAGGGCAAAGTTATTCTGTGTTCAGGGAGCACTCAGAGCAGGACTTAATGCGTGACTAATGACCACTGATAATACGAACCCTCCAAAATACCAAACATGAATAAATCCTCACATGAATTAAACATACGGTATTAATTTTGACATTTTTCTTTTTTTTAAAAAAAAAGGAATGGAAATGAATGTTTCTTAAACTTCAAGGTAACACTAATTTGCATGTCAACAAGTTATCCAGGTTTATATGAGATTATTGTAGTGTTATACAGAACAGTATTGTTACCATGACAACAACTAGTATGCTACCTCTGAGAATTTTTTTTAAGGACATCTAAGTAATTGTACCGCTTTGGAAAGAAAGCTAGACCTAAAGCTGGAGGTGGATTGACTTTAGTATTATGCAATCTCTTTCAGATTGTACTGGAAGGTCCATGTTCCATTATATAGCTATACAAAGCACAAGTTATACTTGGGATCTTTTAATGGTTAAAGCACACCCAATCAATGAAAAGGATCCTGAGACTGAACCCTTGCTTGAGAACCTCCTTGTTAGTTCAGGAAAAGATCCATTGGGCTGTATCCAACTTTCTGTGTCTGCTAGTACAAAGGCTGTTCTGCTAGGAGGCGGGTGAATTTTAATGATGTGCAGCAGATGAATCAAGCGCAACAGTTTCTCTAGCCGCAGTTCCTTATGTAACAGATCACACAATCAACTGCAAATCAAAAGTATCAGCAACCTGCTTAAGCATTCTCTTGCCCACCAACATTCTGCTGGCACAAAACGTTACAGAGGAACATGTATACTACTAAGTAACTTTAACTTAGCACTGTGCTGGATACAACTCCCCGACTCCAGCACTGCAAGGATAACGAAGAGATGAACATAGTCACTGGAGTAAAATAGGCCACAACATTATTAAGAAACACAATTAGTGCATCAAACTCTTACCTGCAAAAAAGAGAGAAAAGCAATTGACGTTAGTCATGGAGGAGAGCAAAAGTTGTCGCTGTGCCAATTGGTTCTCCTGCCAATTGACCCTAGGCTCCACCTGCACACTGCATTGGTCCTGATCAGGCCAGCCTGCCTTTTGCTTAAGGGTATATGTCAAAGCCCCCTGTCCATGTGTATGTGTGCATACACACACCTACATGCCCATCTGTTGTGATTTGATGGTGCTGTAAGGTTTTTTGTGACTACTCCCCAAATCCATCAAATGGTTTTGTTTTGGGTGTTTTTTTAGAGAGAGTGAGAGAGAAATATGGCAATGTCCCTTTTGACCTGCAGCTCCTGGAGGACTAGCCATGGATCAATGCGGCCCCCAGCCTAGAAAACAGTTAGCTAGCTCTGCCCTAGTGGTGCTTTCAGATGTTGAAGCAGGGTTTGTTCAGTCACAGAATGTCAGGGGCACAGCCCTGTTCTTTGGTCATCATGCAGTGTGGTCCCTTTATGCCTGTAACACTTTACATTTATAACCCACCTTTTCTCCAAGTAGCTCATGTTTCTACCTCTCTTCATTTGATCCCCTCAACAATCTTGTTAGGTAGGTTAGGCTGAGAGTGAGAATGGCCTAAGGAAACCTAGTGAACTTCATGGACAAGTGGGGATTTGACCCCAACATTCTGACCACTACACCACCCTGGGTCTTGATGGGGTTACACCTAAATGTTGGGAAAGTCACAATTTATTTAGTTAATTATTTCAGTTATTTACATGCCATCTTACAAGGTAGAGTTTCCTCAAGGCGTTTCGCATTTGTTATGAAACATAGAGCATGATAGATGCAATTAAGAGAACAGTATTATTTTTATGCACCCAAAAATATTCAAACTTGGCTAATCTGGACATGTTGACTAGAATTCACAGACATACCATCTTGCTGCACACTTATATGGGATATTGCTTTAGTGAACACAGCAAACATTTGGACTACACATCTCCAAAATCAGGCCTAGGGAACCTGTGGCCCTCCAGATACTGCTGGACTACAATTTACATCATCCCTGACCATTGGCAATATTGGCTCAGGATGATGGGAGTTGGAGCCCATCAGTGGGGGGGGGGGCGCTACAGGCTTGATATTCCTGTCCTAAATCAAGTGAACACTGCAGCTTGCCAGAATTTAGTAGCAGGGATAATACACACACTTATATATATACATATACACCAGCAAACCCTACTGGGCGGGAAAGCATGCTCTAAGGTACAGTATGACCAGTTTTCTTCTCTCTCCCTGCCCCCTCCTAACCATTACAATCTTTCAGCAGAATGGTTCATTCACTGAATATGAATGCATGCAAATTTCTAATGCCACGAGCCCAGTCCTTCAGGGCATACAAGTTTTATTTATTTTTTCCCCCAGTACACACATTTCAACAGCCCGCCCCTCATCTGCCTTTTCCTTCTTCCTCAAGGGTGCTGTATGCATTTTTCTTTCTGAATAATGTGCACATTCGGTACCCTGACTAAGACATAAAAAACAGAGCCAAAGCAACAGAACAGTACTACCCAAGTGCACATATCTTTACTTTATGAAGGATTTTAATCTAGTTTGTCAGCAAACAGAAACTAGTTTGTGCGTCAGGGAGGGGGAGAGAGGGAGAGAGAGAGAAAGAAAAAGAAAGAAAAAAAGAGCTTTCAGATGACCTGTTTATTGAACATCCATTCTGATTTGTTTGCAGGGAGATGATATGGCATTGGCTATTTAATGAGCAGTCATTCTGATTTGTATATGCAGAGGTTAGATGATGTTTCATCAGAGCAAAGGTTGCCTCACTTTCCAGTGCATATCCCCATGGCTTTCCTTATTGCAAATAGCATGCCATTGAGAAGCAGGTGGATTGAGCAGTACCTCCCAGTCAACCTGAATTCGTTGGTATGTGATTGAATCCCACCCCCAAATAGTGACAGTCTGGATGTGCCTAGAGAGATCAAGGAGCAACTGTTATCATTATCTGCCTCTGTGGGTCACTATGTGCATTTTGTAAGGCAGAATCTTCAAAAGCTGCACTAACGGAGTGAAACAATGAGCCTTGGTTAACATTGAAAGGTGTTCATTAATTAAAATCTGTTGCACCTTTTTGCAGCCTCCACTTACTTGCCGTGTGATTCACATTACAGAAATGTGTCTTGAGGAAAGTCACAGTGAGTCGTAAAAATAACATGTTAAAATAGCCCTACATATCTATCCCAAAATGTGCTAATGTTATGTTAGGTAGCATTATGTGTGTCTCAAAGGAAGAAGCACATTTTCTGGATGCTGCTGCAGTAGCCTCTGCAAAAAAAAATCAAAAAAAAATCACCTATATTATTAGAAGTGGAACTTAAAGCAACTTAGTCCATAATAGCAACTTTCTTATTTAAAAACCAACCAACCCCCAAGAGGTACCATACCAAATGTGTCTCACTAAAAAAAGTTTGTTATGGCCCTAAAGGGGTTCTGAATATACTCTGATTATTATTTTTAAGATACACATCTTTTTAGCTGCTAATTATTTGGGTTAAAACTTAAGCCATTTTTTAAAAGACAAAAAACTTCACTCCAACACTTTTTAACAACTGTGTTTGATATTTTTCACACCACATATAGTACATTTTAGACAGGATTGGCATCACTTGAACTTGATCATTGGTAGAGGTGCTGGTAGAAAGCATGTGACCACTGGACCACAAGTCCCAACATCCCTGATCATCAGCCATGGCAAATGGGGATGGTGGGAGTTGTAGTTGTTCAAACAACATCTGAAAGGCCACAGGTTCCCCACTTTAGTGCTGGTAGGATGGCCTGACCTTCATATGTGTACTTCTGCTGTTGGAAGGAAAAAACAAAGTGGGGCTAAAGCCAGACTTGTCTTCTGTGTTTCAAGGTGGAAAATTAAAGAGAACCAGCATTTTCTCCATCTAAGGCATCTGTACTGAAAACAGTATCATGCCACCTTTAACAGTCATGGCTTCCCCAAAGAATCATGCAGACTGTAGATTGTTAAGGGCACATAGGAGTCCTCTAACAGCTGTAACTTGACGGACTACAGTTCCCAACATTATTTTGGGGATTTTAATGTATAGTACATCTAGGACCTCATAAAAACATCAGTTTCTTGGGAGATTCTAGTGTCTACTGGACATTCACTCACCAAGGCCAAGTGTCTTATGTGTATGCATTAACATTAGAAATGTATACAATGAGTAGTATTTATTGTTATTATTTCAGAATATACTATCTGCTTATAATGAACACATGGGGATGGGGTGGGGTTCAAATGAACATGGAAAGATAAACCTGAGCACAACTCTCAATTCACTTGTGAATCCCAGTAACTGGCATACTGGCAGTGAAGGAAGAACATATCCGTCATGGCTGATAGCCATTGCTTGTCATAACCGCCATAAATATGCCATTGATAACCTTATCTCTTCCCACCATTACCACCTTGGTAATGTTTCTAGCTGGTCATTATAAGAACTACTATTTCATTCTATTTAGGAATTGGTGCCTGAGTTTGCTATTTCTCCTCTTCCCTTCCTCTCCATTTTTCCTTGTGTGACATGTCTTTCAGATTGTAAGCCCATATCTTGTTTCAGTTGACTGAAAGTAAGCTGCTGGGACAGCATTTTGGGCTGAAGATAAAAAGGGGATAAAAAAATAAAGGAGGAATTAATTCAGGATCACTTGGTCCTGGGGAATTTATTTGAATGGATTCGTCTACCCAGCCATGACAGTGATTTTGAAAAGCCCACTTTTAAGCCCTGGGGGAATTATAACTGGTCTAAATTGAGAAGGTCAAATAGGTGAAGAATTATCACTTTTCTTTTTGCAGTCCAGTGAGTAATGTTTCCTGTAAAACCAGTCAGCACTAAGTTGCCCCTTCGTGCCTTTTGCATGAAGGGGTATGCAGCACCCTTAACAGATTATATTTCCCAGGATTCTTTGGGGGAAGTTATTACTGCTAAAGTGGCCTTATTGCTTTAAATGTATGGTGTGAATATGGTCTAAGCTTTTAACATTTTCTGGCCAGGTAGAAATATAATGCATTCCACCATAGTGGAGAAGACATGGCCAGGCCACCTCTGTACCTGCTCTGCCTGCTTTACAAGAGCTATGTGTCACTGGCATCTTCTAGGTTCCTGCTCTCCATTCGTAGGAGCCTTTTCTTTTTAAAGCTGAACTTGAACTGGATAGCCCTTCAAACAGAGAATGCCTTCATATGGAGGGCTGCCCTCTGCACGGCAAGACAGATGTGGGAATAATAAGCCTAGAACTTACTGGTTGCAGTTGGACAATGACAGGGCTTAATTTGAAGCAGAACTCACAGGAGTCAGAGCTTCATCTTCACTTTCCATGAAGATGCTCATCCTAGGGATTTATTTCCATAACTTGCATCACTCAGCACAGCAAAAGATGACGGTATCTGGATCTTCATAACTGATAGAACGTGTTCTATGCTTCTGTGTTCCCTGCAAGAGAACTGCTACCCCTTTAAGAAAGGCTTTGGAGAAACTTGGTTCCATTGCAAAGAATCCTTGCATAGTGGTAGCGGAGAGGGAACAAATCAGTGTTTTAAAGTTTCCTTTTGCTGCCTCCTCCCCTTCTCTTCATTTTAAGTAGTGAAAAGAAAATAATGGAGTTGTGCAGGGGAAGGTTGCAGTTACATAATAATCACATTATGTTTTATTTTGATCAGGAAATTTTATTTTAACATGATTCATTGTGAGATGTTGGGCACTCTCACTGGCTGCATTCTGACAGTTTTCCTGACACTGCCTTACCTGATGATTTATGCAACCTTTCACATGACATAAAAGCCACTTCTGGGAATCTCATTCCTGTGCAAATTCCTTCCAGAACAAATCTGTTCGTAGCCCCTTTGACCCAGAAAATGGCAGGGTGAAATTTGAGGTGGTATTCTCAAAGAATCATAGAATTGCTGATTTGGAAGGGACCCTAAGGATCATCTAGTCCAACCCCTAGCAATGTAGGACTCTCAACTAGATCATACATGACAGATGGCTATCCAACCTCTGCTTTTATAAACCTTTGTGTTTTCATGGGTGAATCATGGGGGAACAAAAGTGCACATGTGCATGTGGGGCATTCCCTCTCTCCCTCCCCTCCCCTCTATCTGTCTTAGTCTCCCATCAGTAAAATACAAATAAGATTCACCAGCAGTGAAATGGTGCTTGGAGGAAATACACTGATGTTTGGCTGTGTGGCAGTTTTGTTAAGACTCATCTTTAGCAGAAAATAGCTGGGAGAACTAAAGTGGAGAATTGGCTTGGCAAGAAAGCTGAAGTGATTGTCTTTTATTTATTTATTTGCAAACTTTCAAAATCTCTTGCATTTCACAATAATGAAGGTTGGACTTCAACCATAGTTTGAATGTATATAAACATTTGAATTCTGAGTTCAGAATTTGACATCCACAAGGGAAATTATTTCACCTGTTTTGACTGGCTAAATGAAATTAATATATATTTTGCTAAATTTCATTATCAGGCACTGTCAGATCATGTCAAATGCTGATGGCTACTGCATGCCAGCTTCAAGATTCTGCCAAATGTTGACAGCTGCCACTGCAGAATCCATGAATATGAAATGCTGATGCTGAACCTTAAATATTATTGGAATACTTGCACACACAAAGAGAGAGGTTGCCCAGAGAAAAGCTAGAGGAGCACATTTGCGGGGAAGAGATCAAATTAATCTCAACTCTAGCTAGATTTACAGACTTCAAATCATTCTGGTTCAGAGGATTTTTAAAAACACACACATTGAGATGGGCTGAGCTTGTCTTACCTCAAGGCTTCTTCACATGTTACACTGAACAGAGGTACAAGCTGTCTCAACAAATGTGCAAGTGTTTGTGTGAAATATTTGTACAACTCAACTACTGTATGCCTAAGTACACAGACTTTGCACTCATTGAATGTTAGATGTGAATAACTGTACTATTTTGAACACAGATAGTACACTCATTGAATGCAATATGTGAACACTATTATTGTGTATGATGTGTTAACAAAGCTTGGCCAAGGGAGAATAACTTTAACCCTCTACTTATAATTTAACTTCCACTGCTGGGTATCTGGTGTACTAACCCAACCATTAACAAAACTTGTACTAGTGATTACAGCCTGGGAGCAGAATTGAATAGCATAGGGACACATAGTGGCATCAAATTATTTGGAGTTAATGACTGGATGACTGGTCAGTGAAGGTGTTGGATCCTGTGTGGAGTTGTCAACTGGAACCCTGAAATTAGGCTCATCTGTTACCATTCTTGGCTAAGATATAAAGAAAAATGCTTAGTTTGTGGTTCGAGGACCCGACCCCCACAATGTGAAATGAATACACAAGGACATGTGATGTAAGGTTAATGGGCAAGGAAAGGCCACAACTTTATTGATTACAGCAGTGAAAAGGTATTGGCTTAGGCATTGGATCTCTAAAACAAGTGGGTTTATTCACCAGTAGGTGGAGCCTGTTGATGCTAATCCAACTATAGGCTCTCCCCTGATGTCACCGAGGGTCGTGCTATGGCCTCCCGCCAAGCAGGCATCGGACAGAATACACGACCGCCAGATTCCTTTAACGGAATACCCAAAAATTGAAGGCATAGGCGATGGCCACACCTAGCCCTTCGACACACCACAACACATTATTCCAATGCCTAACCTACCCACCAATACCACAAAAGTTGTGACGATTGCTACGAGGTAGGCGAAAAAACCAAAAAGCCTAATGCCAAATGGAAAAACTCCTACCAGGCCCCCTGGACAACCAGGGCGACCAACCTAAGGTCCATAGCAAGGCCAATGACCTAAGCCCTAACTCAAAGGGAGTGGAGGGTGGGTGACTTGCGACGAGACGACGGCGAAGAATGAGGCTGGGGAGAGGCTGGCGCTGCAGCAAAAGGCTGCTGAACACGCCCCCTCTGAGGCACCTGGTTGGGTGCCTGCCGAGGGGCGTGGGCGCCAGCCAGGTGAGGTGGAGGCAGGGGGCTGACGCCCCCTGCTAGGGGCGGTGCTAGGGCTCCCGCCCACAACCACTCCCCTCTCTTCCAGGGAGGAGAGTCTATAGCATACCATATAATACCATAGCATACCATATAAATTGGAGTTGTTTGACTTGCAACACAGATGTATGGATATATAAAAAAGAATTCCTTGATGCCAAGATCCAAGTTTGGGGCAAGTACTCTCTGATGAGAGTTTAATTAATGCATGAATGGCATCAAGGAATGCCTCATACCACACACTCCTTAATCACTTCTCAGTAATGGTTGATTTCTTTGAGTATGGTCTTTAGGAACAGTCAAGGTGCAATTGTGTTTGACATACTGTTTGGTTATATGCTTGTTTGTACTTTTGGAACCCAGTGATGTCCATTTATGATTGGGGTATCAGTATGAAATCAGACCTGCCCAGGATCACAGTATTCTGTTGCGAGTTCAGCTATTAGGCCGACACCCCAGTTGCTCCCCCTCCTGAAGTATGTTTCCTCACTCACAAAGTTACACCAAACCATTCACTACAACCTTTTCTTGGGCCACTGACTCAATATTGCCTATCCTATTAATTAATGCCATCATTTGTTTTCTAAAAGACATACCAGCAACTAATCAAGGAGAAATGACTTAAATATGATTTGGTTAACATTCTCCGCAACCAAAATCCAAAGAATGATCTGAAAAGGTTAAGCAATTATTTGACATTTTTTTAAAAAAAAAAAAAAACTCTGGCTAATGCAAAGTAAAAGAAACTGGAGGAGACAAAGCTATTTCTGAGACAACAGAGGATATTCAGTTTCTGCCAATGGCTTCCTCTAACTATTATAGGTGGAAATCAAAGAAGGAAAATATATCATTTTCAAACCATTGATTTTCTATGCTGCAGCTGTAACGCTGCCAGTTTCTTTGAAATATGCTATTGCAAAACCTTAAATACAATATATTGTATTGTATTATTCATCTGGAATTTTGTACCTCTTTGATATGCTTCCTTTGCAAATGCTTGGAAATCCACATAATTTAAATAGGTAGTTTTATTTTACATTTTACAAAGGTACTTCAAATAATATGACTATTCTAAAATAAAAGTACTTCAAGAAGTTTCACCCTGTTGGTGTATTACTGCTGAATGGCACACACGGAAATCAGGTTTTTAAGTCTAGAGATTGATAAATCATTCAATTTGCAGTCTTAGGTTTATTCATAAATCCATTCCAACCTGTTGCAACATTAATATGTAATTTAATTTACTTCAAAGCCATTTTAAAGTTATTTATTGAAAAGTCAATTTCAAATCCATAACCTGAAATTGTATATTCTTGGTGTTAGAAGTGCAACTGCAGGGATCGTTCAGTATGCAACTTAAGGGTTAATTCTCTTAATCTTAAAATCAACTCACCGAAAGTGGGACAGGTGCAGATGTTGCTTAGCAACCAGGCATATTGACACAATGATTGTTGAGGCAGTGTGTTCTTTGATTGGCTGAATCATCCTGAGAGACATTCTCCTCTCTTGGTGTTTAGTTGAAAGTCTCCCTGCTACGAACAAGGCCTGAAGTAAACAAAACAAAACCTTTCTGTTCCTTTCTCCTCAAACTATACAGGGTGCTTTGCTGAGTTTCCTCAGTAAAGTTTTAACAAGACTTTTCTCCCTGGACTCTGTGTTATTTAAGTGCCTTTGCTAATGTCCAGGAGGACAAGGGCAAAGAGGAAGATCCATTGTTGAATGCCCCTTGCTTGCAACCATGGAAACATTCACAAGCCTTGCCATAAAAAAAAAATACTTAATAAGAAATCTGTAAAAAGACAGAACCCAAGAGCACTCTAACATTTTTACTTCCACCCTGTTGGTGAGAAACTGCCAAGGATAATCCATCACAAGGATTATCCATCTTTGGTTCTCCCCCCCTCCCCTTGCCTGCTGTTGTCATAATATTTCACTTAAAATAAGTTTTTATAAATGTATTTTATTTTTTAAAATACATCTTGCAGATCTCCTTTGCAGGCTGTGCTCTGTGTGCCTTCCACCACCCTCAGTACTTGAAGTATGATGAGTGGCAATACAGTATAGAGTCTTCTCTGGAGTTCCTTCCTTCCTGAAGAACTCTTTCCCTTTGGTAGTTCACTTTGCTTGTTCCTAAGCTCTTTTTAGGTTCCACACCAAGACTGAACATCTTTCAGATGGGCTTTGGGGTTGCTCTGATAATGCCCCCCCTACACAATTTGTGCTGCCCTGATAATTATTGCTGATTGATGTTGTGCTACTAATTAGTATTGTATTTAAAACAGCAACAACATACATTTTATATTGTGTTTATAGCTTGGATCCCATAGTGGCTGGTGGGCCAGAAAGGGGTGGTGGGGTGTTGTTGCTTACCCAGCTTCCCAATGCAGGAGTCACTGCCAGTAACCAAAGGGGGGGACCATTCAGTGGAAAGGTCAGTGCAGTGTGGGCACAGCAGTAGGAGTGTCAATTTGGCTCCAGCATTGCACACTGCACACATTGCACATTGCTATCTCTTCTAAGTACCAGTTGAAAGCAGCTTTATTTTCTTCTGCTTGTAACAAATGCTCATGTTTAGGTCTGATTGTGTTTTTATTGTTAGGCTGCTGATACCTTAGTGTTTAATTGTTTCTGTGGCCTTGGCTTGTTTGCTTGTTTACTTCCAAGCTGTCTTGGGTGGCTTATGCAGAAAGGCACAGTGCAGATGTCTTAAATAAAACATCAATATTTAGAGAGCATTGCTATTTGTAATGATGCTATGCTTGTTGCCTTGCTGAGTGCACGTCTGTGGGTTGGTGTAGAGGAGGGCTCATAAACTGCAGGGATGTTAGGATTGCAGTGCTTTGCACATCAATGTATGTTTAAGAATGAGTTTAACTCTGCCATCTGAAGTCCTTCTGCATGGTGACATTGAGGATCTGGAGCCCACTACCAAGGGGAGGTTCATCCTTCTTCCTTGTTTCTGATCTTGAGATAAAATTTGCTGACCCTTATTCAAACAACTGTTAGAGTCTTCTGATTGTTTGAGGAATGGTTCGCTGTGGTTTCAGCTATTTCTTTACTGCTCAGCTGATACCATGTTTTATTTTCTATATGGGTGGTTTATTAAGCTATCAATGGAAGAGAGTATGGAGCGAGTCCTCTGTCCAGATTCTTTCCTAACATATTGCCAACTGGCATTCTTCATCAACCGTACTTTTCTTTTTCACTAGGTACTTACGTTACCAAAGTGACAGCCACCGATGCGGATGACCCTGTTTACGGAAACAGTGCCAAGCTCGTCTACAGCATCTTGGAGGGACAGCCTTACTTTTCAGTTGAACCACATACAGGTGGGTGCTTCTGAATGCTAACTTCCCCTGAGTTATATGATATGTGAGGAGCACGGCTTCCTGAATGCTGCTTTGCTTCCCGCATTTCAGCATAATGTGTAGGTAGGTGGCTGTCAACATTAGTCAATCTGCAGAGCGTAAGTATCTGACTCATTTCCCATGGCTGCACAGAAAGACCTGACAAAGTACAAAGATAAAAAAGGAAGAAGACTGCTTACAAATGTTGTTGCAGTAACTGAGACTGAGATACCAAAAAAGGTCAAGTAAAAAGCCCACTGTTAGTGGAAATATTGCAACATATTTTAATAAGATGTTGTTCAAGACCTCCAAACAGAAGCAAAACCTATTTGGGTGGGGGGTTATGGGTGTGCAAAAATTATTATAGGTTGTTAAACCTTTCTTTTAATAGTGCAATAGAGTATGTATATACACACTTTTATGCACTAGGTTCTACATTCTATGTTTCAACCAGGGTTGGGAAATCTCAGACCAGGGACTAAAATGACCCCCTAAGCCTCTCTGTTAGACTCTCTGGTCACATTAGCATAATGTGGTTTCCAGTGCCAGGAGCTGTGCGGAGGTGTGGTGGTGCAGGGAACTGGATAGATTACGCATGTACATTCAACTGCCTAATAGCATCTGCATTGCCCAGGAGATTGCAGCCACAGAGATAAGTAAAGAATTGCCCCAATTGTCTGGAAAGGTTACTTCCTAGTTTGCATGAAGAAGCCATTTTCAACAGAGCCCAGCATCAGAAGCACATAGCTGTGGGTGTTGTAATTTTGCACCCATAATAATTTTGCACCTGGGACAACATCCCTTGTGACCACCGTGCTATGCCACTGTCTGGTATCTTCCCACAATGCCCCACCTACACATCATCTCCTCAACCACACTTCCCATCATTGTTCCCGGCTTTGCATTTTTCTTGGTGGTTTGTTGGTTTCCCCCCAGCTTGCCTAGATGGATAATGTGTAGTGTGTAGAAACTAGCCTACTGCATAATGGTAAAATTTACATTATGCCCAGCTTTGGCTCTGACTCTGCCCATGTGATTGCTAGTGGTTGCTAAGAGGGAATTGTGGCCCTTGGACAGAAAAGCTCTGGTTCAATCTCTGGCATCTTCAGTTAAAGTCTTTCTCCCTCCCTTTTTTCTTTCTTGTGTTACATAAATATCCCATCAATACACACACACACACACACACACACACACACACACACACACATTGTCCAGTAGCACCTTAGAGGCCAACTAAGTTTGTTCTTGGTATAAGCTTTTGTGTGCTTGCACACTTCTTCAGATACACTGAAACAGAAGTCACCGACCCTTATATATAGTGGGAGGGTGGGGTGGAATTTTTATCAGGAGGGTAGTGGGAGATGGGTGATTGACTCAATGGGTATGGTAAACCTGTTGACGACTGTTAACGAAGGCAATTAGTCCTACAGGAAAAAGCAAGGGATAGTATGCAGATGATTAGCATATGTAATGAGACAGGAATCCAATATCTCTATTAAGACCAGGTCTCTCCATAGTTTTCAGTTTAGCGATAATTTGTAATTCAGCAACTTCTCTTTCAAGTCTGTTTCTGAAATTCTTTTGTAATTAGACAGCTGCTTTGAGATCCTGTATTGAATGTCCCAGGAGATTGAAGTGTTCTCCTACTGGCTTCTCTGTCTTGTGAATCCTGATGTCAGATTTATGTCCATTTATCCTTTGATGTAGGGTTTGGTCTGTTTGTCCAATATAGAGAGCTGAAGGGCACTGCTGCCATTTGATGGCATACACAATGTTAGAAGATAAGCAATTAAATAGGCCTGAGATGGTATGTTTTATGTTGTTGGGTCCAGTGATGGTGTTGTCTGGGTCTATGTGGCAGCAAAGTTGGCATCTGGGTTTATTGCAGGCTCTGGTACCAGGCTCCTTGGGCAAAACATGGGATAAATATCCCATGTTTTGCCCAAGGAGCTCAAGATGCCGCATCTTACCCTCACAACAGCCCTCTGAGGTAGGTTAGCTTCATGATTAACTCACCTATTCTTTTCTGTACTGAAGATGGCTCTTTCACCTGAGTGGAAAAGGATGATGGGAATTGTAGTCCATTAACATGAGGAGGGTCACACGTCCCACACTCCCAGTCTAACTTTCCACAGTAGCTCAGCAGGTTTAAAACCAGTTTGTACCAGAAGCCATAATGACTGACCACATGTCCCAGCATCATCTGTATTCTTCAGGTGCATAATTTAAATTTGAGAGTTACTGAAACATTGCACTGAATTCAGACTCAGGCATGGCCAATACCACCCTGGTTCCTCAGCCATTAAGTGAAAACTGCCAGATGCTTGACAACCCTTTGCATTTTCAGTCCCAAGTAGGCAACAAAAAGGAGGATTGTTGAATTATGAATGCAGTGCACAATAGTTCCAAGGCTTTATATTTTGGAGACTGCTGAAATATTGAGTAACCTTAGAATGGAAGCTATTTACCTATTGTGACTTGTATTTTAGGAAGCATTATGGTTGGGCCCTATAAATTATATGACCTTCAGCTCAGTTAAAATTTGTCTGTTTAAGCTCTCAGTAGTGGATATGTATGGGTGCTTCTTTTGTGTTGGTACTGTTCACTCTCTGTGTCTTTCTCTCTCATTATGCTGTCATTATGATGTGTTTCATTTCATTTCACCTATATTACATCTAGGGATGGGTGAATCTGTCAGCGTTGGTTTCTCTCAGTTTCTCATTTTTCCAGTCTTAAATTCTGTTCTCTACATTTTCAGATCAGCTGACTTAAAAAAATGTTTTCCTGAAAACATATATTATTTTTCTCTAATATATATGTGTGTTTGTATGCAATTTTCCCTACATACACATTTTTGCAAAAACATTTTGTTTCACTAATATTTGAATGTATTTATTTCATTAATACATCCAAAACAATATATGAACTGAAACTCAGTCATCCTTTGAAATTTGCACTCAGAATTATGCAAATTTTCAACCAAATATATCCAACCAAATAATATGTACAAAAATCCATATATTAGGGGAGCGTGTTAATAAAAATGCATACATTAGCGAAAATAACATACAAAATGGCATATTATCAGGGGAATTGGCTTGTATATTAGTCAAAACTGCATACAAATATTGGTTTATGAGGAGAACTTCACAGTAAAATGCTGATAAATTTTCATGAGGATTAAAAAAAAATTCCAAACAGCTGCAGAATGTGGAGAAATGAATTTAAAAATGGGGAAAATGAGAAACCAAGAGAACAGAAATTGGCAGCTTCCTCCATCTTTATAGGACAGGTGTTATGATGCAGCCTAGAAGAGAACATCCTCTCCCCTCCACCTTTCTGAGCCTATGAGTTTTCTCCTTGAGTTCTGAAATCATCTGCCCTGAGTCTCTGCCCCAGAGAATACATCCAAACGCCACTTGCCAATGCTTCACTTCTCATTCTGGAAAGCAAGGAAATGAGTTAGGAGAGAAGCAGTGATGGCTGATGCCCATTGAGACTGGTAGGGTGGAAGGCAGACAACTCAACAGAAGGTGGAGCCAGACTTCCTCCAGTTTAATCCTCATCCCTCTCTCATATGAGTACCACAACACTGAGACTAAGATGGAAGAAGTGAATAGCCAGAGCCACCCCTCTGGCCTGGTTATGTGTAAGAAGGCAGGCAGGTGGAGGCTCACTGAGGGGTGGGGCAGTATCCTGTTTGCCCTAATGGAGAGTAGGCCTCTCTAGCCTTTACTGGAGAGTAGGTCTGGAGGGAGAAGGGACCAAGCCCATTGGTTCCTTCAACACTATTAAAATAATTATAAGCAACAATTTAAACTAGATCCATAGCTTACACAATTTATTCAGAAGCGGAGACACTGTTGATCATTTTGTCAAATACAGTGGTACCTCGGGTTAAGAACTTAATTCGTTCTGGAGGTCTGCTCTTAACCTGAAACTGTTCTTAACCCGAAGTACCACTTTAGCTAATGGGGCCTCCAGCTGCCAACACACTGCCGGAGCACGATTTATGTTCTCATCCTGAAGGAAAGTTCTTAACCTGAGGTACTCTTTCTGAGTTAGCGGAGTCTGTAACCTGAAGCATCTGTAATTTGAAGCATCTGTAACCACTGTATTTTCCATGAGAGCTGAACACAGGAATATAAGAAAGTGCTTTATAGTGAGACCACTTGTCCATCTCCCTAAGATTTGTGGCCCTCTGAGGTTTCAGACAGGAATCTCTCCCAGTCCTTCTTGAAGATTGAAACTGGTATATTATATTATTATTATTATTATTAATAATAATAATAATAATAATAATAATTTTTTTTATTACTATTTTATTTGTACCTTGACCATCTGGCTGGGTTTCCCCAGCCACTCTGGGTGGCTTCCAACAGAGATGAAAAATACACTAAAACATCAGTCCTTAAAAACTTTGTGCATGCAAGGCAGATGCTCTGCCACAGTGGTATACCACTTCCCTAAAATTATCCAATGAGTTCAGAGGGAGTGGGAAAGCGGGGGGGGGGTAAAAATGTGTCAGAAAATTATTTTCTTGCACCTGTGAAGTTGCATATAACTATTTCCAAATCAGGATCACATTTGTGTTTACTCGGGAACTCTATCTAGAAAGCCCAAAGCATAAAGGATGTAAATAAATCTTCAGAAGACAATTTTGTGATGTAGAATTCAATCTGCCTGGAGCTATTTCGAACTAGGAATATAAAGCCCTTAGATTCAAGCAGTGTGCAATTCGTTACTCAAGGAGCCACCTGTTTTAGAGCACAAGCACTTAAAAAACCCCAGCTTGATGAAAGAAATATGCCTCCAGATTTCTTGATAATCTGAACATTTGCAAGAAGTGTATATGATAATATCTTGTATGCACCGTGGACACTTTTACAGGTTTTATGGTGCAGTTGTTGGAAAGCCAGGACTAATAGATCAAATGTAGCTACAGTTTCCAGCAGTTTGTGCCATTGTAAATTAAACCATCCCGGGGCTGGCATGCATAAAACATGTAAATGATGTAGGATTCTACGTGCATCTCTTGGAGTTTAGCAGTTTGCAGTTAAAACAGTATTGTTGTTTACAAGAGCAGGTGGAATAGGTGCAAAACATGTCTGGCATTGAACAGGAGCCATAGCTCAGGGCACATGCTTTGTGTGCTGGAGGTCCCAGGTGTCGGCATGTCCATATAGGACTGGGGAAAATTCACTGCCTAAAGTCCTGTAATATTACTGAAAGTCACTGTGTACAACGATGAGCTTGTTGGGCCAATGGTCTGAAGTGGAATAATGCAGCTCCCTAAGATAGCTGGGTTTGAGACTGTATCTTGCATATAATCAGATGTGTGCTTTTTAGAGCTGTGGATCTTTGCACCACAGGAATGCCAGCACAAATACTCTGGGTAAAGTGACAATAGGCAAAAGAGGGAGGACTGTACTGGTTGCAGGGTAGGACCATAGCTCACCGAAGGAGTATCTGATTTGTGTGTAGATGATACCATGTTTAATCCCTAGCATTTCCAGGTCAGACTGAGAAAGACTCCCTGTCTTAAATCCTGGAGAGTAGATGGACCACACTGAACTAGATGGACTTATTTTTTTCATAGAAGATAGGGATTCTTAGCACAAATGAAAAGGCCTTTGGCTATTTGCAGTAAAATATACTTCAATAATTCAAGCAAACTAGACTGGGCCAAAAATAGCCCAGTGAGGACTAAACAAGCTTAATGCCCACAAAAGATGGAATAATAATTGGAGTGAATTGGGGAGGGGGGAGTTGGGGCAGCAAAGAAAAGATGAATGGAATGAAGTATCATCAAAAAGGGAATGGCTGTCTGTCTAGCTTGCCAGAATCATGAATAGGAGCACTCTACACTGCAACATTTCATTGCAGGTAATGGCCAAATGGACTGTGCCTGCAGAAGGAAGCTGACCTTATTGAAAGCTGTGTCTAGAACTTCCTGCTGCTCATGGAAATAGGGAAAGTGAAACAAAGTAAACACATGTGTGAAGACAACGCCTTAGCAATCTAGCTCCAACTGATTTGGTCTTTAGTCCCCTGGGAAGCAGGGGAATGGATGCGTGAAAAGAACTTTTCTGGCACATAATTGATTTCACATCACACATCCTGGCTTTGCACAACTTCCCAAGCACCCCAATGGGCTCTTGAATATGTCTACCGCATACATCTATGAAGGGAACATCATATGCATCACAGAGGGGATGTATGTATGTGCGCGCACTGTTTCTCTCTATTTCAGACCTTGCCTTGCTTGAACTTTAGAAATCTCTGTGAATCTCCACAGGCCCTGATTGTATTAAACATCCTTTTATGTAGCCTAATTGATAGCTCTATCATAAGTAAAGAGTGCTAGCTGAAGACTTGCCACATTTGATGTGCATTGGTGTAGATGAGATCCCATTCCTTCCTACAAACTCACAGTCCTGCTACTCTACAGCCCCTCCCTATACTTCTATCTATCCATCAATCACCCTGACCAGAGCAAGTATCAAGGATTGGCATAACTGGAAATTGCTGATGGGGGAGGCTGACCCCTAGGAGATGGTGCCCCTGCACATAATTGTGGCTCAGATTGCAGGCCATTTACTTTGTCTTACAAAATTTCGAATGGGGGCCTATAGGAACATAGCAACCTTGCTTTTTTGGTCAGTCTAGAATGTGAAAGAGTATTGGAACAATGGAGCACGATGCTGAAAGTAACTGTCAACATACAAATGTACAAATTTAGGAAATTGTTCAGCATTGTTATGATAGGTGGTGGGCTTAGATACCTTCAGAATCCCTTGAGGGGTGCAATATGTATATTTATGTGCTGTGCATGCAGTAACTCTTAGAAACCACTACAGTCAAGCAGTATATAAATTTGTTAAATAAAAATAAAATAAATGAACTCAATTCGGCACACTGATTTCTGTCAGTGAAGAGTATGTCATTCAGTGAGAGCTGTTTGACAGTGGAGTAGACTCCCTTGGGAAGTGGTGTTCTCTCCTTCCTTGGAAGTTTTTAAGCAGATCTGTCATTACTGCTTTTGAATTCCTGCATTGCAGGAGGTTGGACTAGATAACCCTCAGTGTCCCTTCCAACTCTACAAATCTATGATTGTAAGTAATGTTGTTGTTCTATTATTATTATTATTATTATTATTATTATTATTATTATTATTATCCCACCACCACAGTATAACATCCTCCTCCGCCCCACTCTGTGTGGTTGCAAACACAATAGGTTTGTAGCCCTGCCGTTGTTTCATTAATGAGAAGGCAAAAACAAACAATACTTTAAAAAAGATTAACAGCTTCTCAGGCAGGATAAACACACTCTGCAATGACACCAAATTAGTGATGTATCTTACAGTGGCTCACATCATTACAACCTCTATAAATCGCTACCATCATATGCCAGTTTCTTATGAAGCTCTAACTTATTTTTTCCCTCTGTTGAGAAGTTGTCTTTCTAATATTATTTATAAAAGCATGCAAGTTTTGTTTATTCTCTAATAACTCACTGACTTCTAGTCCCCACTGTAGCCCCCTACCCATAGTTGTTGTCTAGAAGTTCAGCGGGAATATTTATTTTTCACCTAATGTGAGGTGGAGATGGTCTAAATCAAAACAGTCATTATTACAATTGCAATTACTGTAATGGCACATAATCTAAAGTGGCAACTTGTTCTATAATAGAGACACGGCAGAACAGCAACAGGAACAACAGCAACAACATCCAATTGTATTTAACTAATTTACATTTCATAGGAGTTTGCTGAAGTAATTGAACCCCTGTGATATTGCTTTTCTTTTGAGTTTTGGGATTGTAGTAAGCTGAGACTAATATGCAAAATCAGACACAGAAGAAAGCAAGAGTTCTGCCATTCTAAGTAAAGGGAACATATCTGAACTAATTCCAGATTAATGTGTGGATCGGGATGCAATTATCCTTCAGATTTCAAAGAATCATAGAATTGTAGATTTGGAAGGTACCTCAAGGGTCATCTAGCCCAACCAATGCAGAAACTTTTCACACTTTTTCCAAATTTCATACATTTCCATTTTTTACATGATTCTTAGCTCAAAAAATATCAGATGTGTTTAAAATGTGTATTTTAAGAATAAAATATGAAAATAAATGTGAGCATTGAGAAAGGTGATTGCTTCATATATTTAATTCCTATATTTCTAATGTAATGCTTCCAGTTCATCTCCCATGTGCCTCTATTTAGAAAATTCTATGGAGTTTTTTTTTTAAATAAATTTTTTATTGGTTTTTCAACACATATTAAAAGACAAAACAACACAATACATTAACAAACAAACATATAAACACGTATAATTTCTTAACCTTTCTTTCCTAAAACCTTCTTTCACCGACTTCCCCATACCTCCCCTTTCTGCATCCCTGTTTTAAATCCTTCCAGCAACCCCTAATTTCAATTTCTCATAAACACTTTCTTTAACTCTTTTTTCTTTTTCGTATCCAATTGTTTGTCACTGCAATTCTATTTTGCATTACCCAAGACATTTTAACATTCATTAATTTTACAACAATTCTTAAGATAAACTTTAAATTGAAAATTCTATGGAGTTTTGACAACTGCATCTTGAACAGAATATGATAGAACTGTAGAATCTTCAGAGTAGGGCAGTTCAAATGATCAGGGCTAGAAATAGAAATGTCCCAGTGAAAATTGAAATTTGGGGTGGGGGAGAAATATACACAAGACAGTAAAATGACAAATTTGCAGCATGACCATTTGCTTGCAAGTACCAGTAAGTCCTACTAATTTTAACAAGGCTTATTCCCTAGTAAGTATGTGTAGGCTTGCAAGTTTTGTTCATGATGGTAGAAATACAACTAGTAACTAAGTATGAAAGAAGATGGGAATGATTCTCCATTAACCACAGGAATAGTATGAATGAGTTTCACCCTTCCTCAGTCATTTTACAATCCCTTAAGAAATGGATTTCTACCTTAAGAACATTTGCTCATTCTGATTTTGCTCTCTATGCTGTTGAAATGACTACCATTAGCTAACCATATTGTGTTCAAAACTATTGTACTGATAGGAAAGAGAGAGAGAGAATGAATAATTATTGGGTGTGAAAGAGATCATATCAAATACCAGAAATATCTACTCAACAAAGAAAGGTTAAATAAGAGTTTGTTTGCTGTGGTTAACCACTGCTAGAGAAAAACTAGGTAGGTAGACATTAGCCTATTTGTTAGATTCTGATCATGATCTTATGTCCACAGTGGATGCTTGCTCTCCTGTGACAAGATCATAAAATTGTAGATGTGATGTGAGTCCCTTTTTTGAAATTGTACCAACAAGTACAGAATCATGAGTTATTTGGTCTTCTGTAAGCTACATCCAAATTGCCCTTGAATATTCATGTGGTCCAGATATTCATGTGCTTTTTAGTGGACTTGTAACTGAGAGACCTGTCCTCAGGTAAAACCCAGCTCATTAGGAGTGGATGGGTGCATTGCACATAAATGAACCCACATCTCCAAGGACATTATGGGAGCTGATCCTTAATTGGAAATATCGTTTATGGATATTAGCTGGACTTGCTGCTAGATAAATATATTCTTGCAAACATGACTTTCTTTCTGAACATATTAACAGCTTTGTACCACCAGTATTGCCTATAGGGAGTGGCCTGTTTTTTTCTCCTAGATTCCACTTTATTTGTATTAACCCAGGGGTGTTTACAAGGTCATATTTGCAAACTCATTAACTTCTAGCAATGCCCTAAGTTACATCTGAGCAAATCCATTAAATGCTGTGTGGTTGCACAGGTGTGCAATTGAAACTGTATACCATGAGACCAATCTGAACATGAAACTAGTGTATAATGAGGAAGCCTGCTTATTAAATGGAGCACATTAGATTGGGGCTATCCAATCTGCAGGAGCTAAAGTTTCCATGCGGAACTGGGCTTAACCTATAAAGCCCTAAAAATGTAAGGCTCAGGCTTGTTGGAGACTATAAGGGTTTTTTTTCTTTTTAAACTGCCAAAGTAATACTAGCTTCTCTAATTAACTTCAGATTCCATAATTACTGAGGATCATCATCTGGATCCTAAAGGCTTTTCCCTGGGGGGAAAAAAGACAAACTTATATATATAAAGGCTACTTCCAATTAAGCACCAGTTTCATCAATGTTCTCTTGCAATATAACTTGATTATGAACTGGGTTTTACTTGAGCACATGCATTGTGGCCCCAGTTGATGAAACATTTACTGATATGAAAGGATTGTCAAATAACTTCTAAGCATAGGTGTGTTGGACTTTGTGTTGAGTAGAAAATAATTTTCTCCGCCACAAGAATGAGCTTCAAACCTGTACTGCAAAACTATCTTAATATAATTACAATTAAATGTTATAGGATACAAAATAACACAGTGCTCTTAAACAAGTTAGCATTGTGGCCCAGCCTTCTTTTTAGACCTTATTGCAGTTCAATACACTTTTCTCTCTCTGGTCCAAAAGAGAGATCTTAAGCAACATGCTTGTTCATCATCACAAACCTTAGCTTCTACTACTGCTGCTATTGACTGCATCACTCACAAAGAATGCTGAGGTTCTCGGGTTTCATCTTTCTTCTTTGAGAAATTGCAGCTCAGCAGGCACACTGACGAGGGCCCCAGATTATGGGTAACCAATGACACCTAAGATGTAACGTGGTGTCATGTCGTTGTGACCAGAAGTCGCACTTGAAGGCATAAAAAACACACGATGAATATTAGGAGAAAGTCACAATGAATGCTGATTGATTTTCATCTGGACTTTTATTTTGAAAACAAACAAGCAAACAAACTGTTGTGAAAATAGGGGAAACTGAGTTTAAGATTATAAAATTGAGAAACTGGTAGAAACTAAAATTTGTAGTTTTGCCCATTCCTAGATCCAGCTACCTCTGTATAATTTTAAAATATTGTCCATCCACAATTTCTCTGACTTTTCTTTTCTTTCTCTCCATCTTCAACATGTTTCACTTTATGAATCTTGAATCTTTCTCTTTCTCTTTTTCATCTATCAGTATGCAGTATTACTTCTTTTTGTAGGAACACTGCAAGGATGTACAAGTTTGTTTTTTCATTTTAAAATGTTCAGTACTAAGGTGAGAGAAATGATAGAGAATGATGTGAGATGTTTGACAGATAAGTATGTACAGTCATACCTCAGGTTACAGACGCTTCAGGTTGCGTTTTTTCGGGTTATGGACGCACCGAAACCCGGAAGTACCGGAACGTGTTACTTCCAGGTTTCGGCGGTTGCACATGCACAGAAGCGCTAAATCGTGCTTTGCGCATGCGCAGAAGCACCAAATCACAAGCCGCACGTGCGCAGATGTGGTGCTGCGGGTTGCAAACGCTGCAGGTTGCAAACATGCCTCCCGCACGGATCATGTTTGCAACCCAAGCGTCCGCTGTAATTTGTGTACATTTGGTAAGAAGTGATTAAGGAAAGATATAAGCTTGCCTATCAAATATTTGAGATGTGCTAATGAGAGGGGGGAAAGGAACACTTTTTGTAACTCCTTGTATGTGTGTGGGGAGTGTTGAAGGTGATGTCCTAAAAGGTGATAAAGCAATCACTATGTGTTGATTACATTACTGCAGAAGAAAAGGTCTGTGCCAGGAATGGGTGTAGTATTTAGCAAACAAAGAAGGCAGATGAGTCATTTCCTCCCGGTCACAAAAAAAGTGAAGAAAACAACTCCAGCATGAATAACATAATATAAAACTCATATCTTAAGTAGTTTGCAAATTCTACCCCACCTCCTTTTTAAGGAACCACTTACAGGGGCAATTACAAATAGCTGTGGGTATTCAAGGGTACTGTTGCTGAAATTCCAAGTTCTTACTGATCATTCTGATAGCTTCTTCCTGAAGCTGTTGGTGTTCAGGGTCAAACACCTTAAATTTACTTGCTCCCTCCCATGGTATTCTTCCCCATATGATACATTTTAGAGCAATGGTAGTCAACATTATATTCTCCAGATGTTGCTGGACTGCACATCTGATCATCCTTGACCATTGACCATGCTCACTGAGGCTGATGGGGGTTGCAGTCCAGCATCATAAAGGGTACCATGTTGGCTACTCATGCTTTAGAGCGTTTGGTTTCAAGCAGAGGGCTAATTAGAAATCTGAAACAGTACCACTCGGACTTGCCAGCAATCTCTACTAAGCCTCTTAGTTAGCTGGTATCTTGCTTCTCATCCTCCACCTTACAAATAGGCTTTATCGCATAACATAATTCAGTTTCATTCTAATAACTGTCAGTATACCACTGCTATTGTTTAATATTTATTATGATTCATATAGCATCATCAGAGATCCATGATGCTTTACAGAGTACAAAAGGACAGGTGTCGGCATCAAAGACCTTATAATCTAAAATTTAACATAGGGGAAACAATTGAAGAAGGGGAGAGAAGTGGTTGCCTCACTTCAAAGAAGGATATTGTACAGCTGGAATAGGTTCAGAAAAGGGTAAGCAAAATGTTCAAGGGGTTGAAGCGGCTCCCCTATAGTGAAAGGTTACAACAGTTGGTGCTTTTCAGTTTCAAGAAAAGGTGAGTAAGAGGTGGCATGTTACAGATGTATAAAATTATGCCTGGCGTGAAGAAAGCAGATAAAGAACTATTATTCTCCTTCTCTCATAACACTAGAATTTGTGGGCATCCAAGGATGCTGGAAGATTCAGAGACAGGAGGGGGAGGAGGAGAGAGAGAAAATACTTCTTCACACAACGCACAGTTAAATCCTGGAATTCACTCCCGGAAGTTGTAGCAATGGCCACCAACTTGGATGCCTTTAAAATAAGTTTAGACATGAAGCATAAGGCTATAGGCAGCTACTAGCTATGATGACTGTGTTCTATCTTGACTGCTGGAGGTGGTATGCCTCTGAATGCCACTTGCTGATAATCACAAGCTTTCAGGTTCCCCATGATGCATTTGGTTAGCCACTGTGAGAACAGAATGTTGGACTAGATGGGTCATCAGCCTGATCTAATAAGCTCTTCTGACATTCCTATTTTCTTGTGGGTGGAAGGGTAAACAGGGTGGGGCGGGCAGTGGCGTAGCGTGGGTTGTCAGAACCCGGGGCAAGGCAAGTAATTTGCACCCCTAACCCGTGGATTTGCGCCCCCTAACCCTAACCCCCAGATGTTGCGCCCGGTGCGGCCGGCCCCCCCCCCGCACCCCCCACGCTACGCCACTGGGGGCGGGCAACCTTTTTATTTGTGTGATTTTTTTATCCCTGTGTTGCATCTTCCAACTTTGGTTTCTCTTTGTTTCTCATTTTCTCCAATCGTAAATTCAGTTCTACACATTTCCATATCAGTTGGCACTGAAAATTCATGAAAACTTTTAGTGTGAAAATATATGCATTTTTGTATGCAATCTTGCCTAATATAATGCATTTTTGTATGTTATTTTCACTAATATATGCATTTATATGCACATTTTATTCTAGTATATGCATTTTTGTATATATTACTTTGCTGAAGAATTCCATTGCAAAATTCAGAGAAGGGCAGGATGGCTGTGTTTTGGTTTGCATATACTCTAGGAAAATGTGGATTAAGTGGGTTCAACTTTAAGTGGAAATTGAGTGAAATATCTCCCTCATCCCTAGCTAGTTTGCTAGTCTTTTCTCTTATACTGAGATGCATTTCCTCAAGCATTCTGCTACCATCCTGAGGGACAGACCTTTCAGATAGAAAGACAAAAAGTCTCCTTTTTATAGGCAATTTAAAATATTTCATAGACAAATCTAACTGCTTTCTCCCCCTCCATCCCATTCTGTGACCTGTACATGCCATTAAAGCCAGGTTAAAACAACAACAACAACAAATGACACAGATGAGAAATGAATGAAAAATGAGTGGATTATCATTTGGAACTCATTTGTTTGAATTCTCATTCATTTTTTTATTAATTAAATCAAAAGCAGCTCACTCATTTTGTTTATCATTTGTTTTTAAAATGAATGTGTGGCCTTGATGCAAATCTCTTGTTCCATGACTCATACAGGGATTGATGTCCAGGTACATTTATGAGCTGCCCATTTCTCTCTCGCATAGAGTATAGTTTGAATCAAACATATTCAGAAAGTTAGATGCATTATACAATTTTCTGGAGAGTCTATCTCCCTTTCTCTGCTCCATTTACCCTCTTATTCAGTTGGCAGTAAATGATGTGCAAAGTTATATGGGAATATACACATAATTCTATTTGTCTCTGATTATATCAGACAGGTGACACTGAAAATTACTCTTTAAATAAAAGGAGCTAAATCAGAACAAAGTTTCCACATTTCTGAGTGTGTTTTTTTTTAAGAGCTATGTGATTGTAGCTTCCTGGACTTCATCAGATGCTCTAGAATAGGGATCCAGAACATGCAATCCTCCAGCAGTGACCATGGTAAGGAACAAAACAAAGCTCTTGTACTAATGTGCAAAGCCCTGAATAACTTAGGCTCAGGGTACCTTAAGAACTACCTTAGCCTATACATCTTAAGTTGTTCAGTGAAATCATTTTGGTCCCCCATGGAGTAGAAGAAATTGTGCCTTCATTGTTGAGGGCCCAACTCTGTGAAGCTCTCTCCCAGTAGAACTCAGTTAGGCCCTGTCACTGATGAGTTTCAGTCACCTGGTTAAAACAATTTTATTTCAGGTGGCATTTGCATTGTGAATGCTCATCTAATTTTATAAAAAAAAATTTAATCTGCTGATCTTCATTTAAATTTCTGAAATTTTAAATATTTGAGCTTTAGTTTGTATTTTAAGTTTTGTATATTTTCTATCGGTGTAAGCCACTTTGAGACCTAGATGGTGAAAAATGCAATATAAAAATAAAATAATCACTAATCACTAATAATACACTTGCCAAGCTCTAGCATTGCTAGTGTTGAAGCACAGTTAAGAGGGAAATTCTCATATTCTTGCACTGTTATAAAAGGGCTTAATTTGTGCTATTGTGCTAATATGCCACTCAATCGTCTGATGGGGTTTTTGTTGCTGTTCTATATTGCTTGCTAATTTATTTTTATTTTGCCAGCAGGCAATTAACAGCTATTTAGAAACATAGAAATATAAAGATTTAAATGAAATATTTTCATGCCTATCAGGCTATCCACCAGATGTTGCTGCAAGACTTGACAGCAACAGTCACCTATTTGGGAAACCATGAGGAGGAATCCAAGCTTTCCTACCAAAAACAGTACGAACTGGGCAATATTTATCTTATGGGTGTAAGTAATATAATTATTGCCAAACTCTGCATTCAACTGAATACTTGTGCAAGCTCACAGACTTTCTCCCATTCCTCCCCATCATGTGCCCCATAGACTTCCCACGTAGGGTGAAGAGGCGGTAGATTGTTCCATCAGCACAAACACTTCTGCTTGCATAATAGCACTATCTCCTTAGTGCTGGTTTGAATGCAAACCTAGGCTTTTATTATAGCATTAGATCCAGCACCAAATCTGACTATTGAAGGAATGCTAGCTGCCTACTCCTCCAAGTTGCCAAGCAAGGTCTGAGAAAAGAAGAATGAAATAAAATGATGAGAGAAAGGGAGGTGGCACACTGCCATTTACTCCTTTCTCAATATTCCCCCAAGCCCTGCAGTTTAAAGGTAGGGAAGCATATATGGACAAGCAAATATTTTGGCCATAAACCATACTTAAATATCTCCTTAAATTGTCCCCTAACATTAGAGTCTTGTTTTAAAGGTTGCTATGTATTATTCTCATTATTCTCCTAAAATGGCTATTGGTGTCATATTGCCCAAGAGCAAATAAAACAGAGGTAGAATGAGATTTACTTTTCAAGGAGCTCTTAAATTCATACTCAGCAATTTGCCCAATCTGTCTCAGAACCTGAATTGGAGAAAATATACCCTTGTGGTCTATGTGACTGAGGTTTTTTTAAAGGATGTATTTCGAAAAGCAAACACTGGATTCAAAAAGGGGGGGAATTAGATGGGGGAAAGGGGAAGAGTCAACAGTGGAAGCAAACATGGAAAGGGAAAAGCAGGCAAAAATAAGGTTTTAAGTTGTTTATTGCAGGGGTTGCCAAATGTCTGGGGTCTAATGGGCACATTTTCAAAGAGGAAAGACTGCCGTGGACACCACACACACACCCTGCAAACAAGTGCACAATGCGAACTATTCTACTGGCTACAAAAAGATTCTTCTTTCGATCCTAATTTGAGTGGGGGAAGAAGGTACCCTGTGGAAACCAGAGAAGGTCTCTGAAGGCACCTAGTTGCCCACAAGCACCACTTTTGTGATCCCTGGTTTCTTGCCACTCACAACAGCATGAATAGTTTGTTGGAAGAGGGGAGAGACCTGTCCTTCCACAAAGCTCTCTGTCATTCTGCACACAACAATGGAAGTACGCAGCCATACAAGGAAAACTTCCAGGTGTTGATATCTCTCTCACTGAAGATAGGTGAACTGCAGTGGCTCACATGCCATTGTGTTGAAAATTAGCGGGGGCATCTCTGCACCCCACCTCCACAAGTTAGAAAATATTTCAATTAATTCTGAGCAAATCCATCCACCTATAACTATCTATATCTATATCTATCTATCTATCTATCTATCTATCTATCTATCTATCTATCCATCTATATCTATCTATCCATCCATCTATATCTATCTATCATCTATCTATCTATCGTCACCTGCTTTACCTAGAGGGGTGATTAGAAAGAATGTCCCCTGGAAACTGATGGGGGGGGGGGAGGAAAACTGACTCCAAATGGGACCATTGAGGGGGGCAATAAGTTCCTCTGAGAAGAGTGGACTCTCCTTCAAGTTTTCCCAAGAGCAGCCTTTCAAAGGTGGGCATAAACCACCAAATCTTCTCCAGCTTAGATTTTAAGCTGAGCTGAAGAAGAATGTGAGAACTTCACATGCTCTGTTCTCCTTTCAGCCAAGCATTGCCAGACCCCTAAAACCTGCTACTGGATCTGAACCTACCACATTTTGCCATCCTCTTCCTTCACAGAGAGCATAGTTCATAGAATCATAGAATCATAGAGTTGGAAGAGACCACAAGGGCCATCGAGTCCAACCCCCTGCCAAGCAGGAAACACCATCAGAGCACTCCTGACATATGGTTGTCAAGCCTCTGCTTAAAGACCTCCAAAGAAGGATACTCCACCACACTCCTTGGCAGCAAATTCCACTGTCGAACAGCTCTTACTGTCAGGAAGTTCTTCCTAATGTTTAGGTGGAATCTTCTTTCTTGTAGTTTGGAACCATTGCTCCGTGTCCGCTTCTCTGGAGCAGCAGAAAACAACCTTTCTCCCTCCTCTATGTGACATCCTTTTATATCTTTGAACATGGCTATCATATCACCCCTTAACCTCCTCTTCTCCAGGCTAAACATGCCCAGCTCCCTTAGCCGTTCCTCATAAGGCATCGTTTCCAGGCCTTTGACTATTTTGGTTGCCCTCCTCTGGACACGTTCCAGTTTGTCAGTGTCCTTCTTGTTTTTTTTTTTATAAATTTTTTATTGGTTTTTCAACACATAATAAAAGACAATACATCACAATACATAGACAAACAAACATATAAACACGTATAATTTCTTGACCTTTTTTTCCTTAATCCTTCTTTCAGCGACTTCCCCATACCTCCCCTTTCTGCATCCCTGTTTTAAATCTTTCCAGCAACCCCTAATTTCAATTACTTATAGCACTTTCTTTAAATCTTTTTTTTCTCATATCCAATTGTTTGTCACTGCAATTCTATTTTGCATTACCCAAGACATTTTAACACTCATTAATTTTACAACAGTTCTTAAGATAAACTTTAAATTTCTTCCAATCTTCTTCCACCGTCTCTTTCCCTTGGTCACGGATTCTGCCAGTCATCTCAGCCAGTCCCATATAGTCAATCACCTTGGTCTGCCATTCTTCCAGTCTGGGTAGCTCTTGTGTCTTCCAATACTTTGCTAAAAGTACTCTTGCTGCTTGTTAGTGTCCTTCTTGAACTGTGGTGCCCAGAACTGGACACAGTACTCCAGGTGAGGTCTGACCAGAGCAGAATACAGTGGCACTATTACTTCCCTTGATCTAGATGCTATACTCCTATTGATGCAACCCAGAATTGCATTGGCTTTTTTAGCTGCCGCATCACACTGTTGGCTCATGTCAAGTTTGTGGTCAACCAAGACTCCTAGATCCTTTTCACATGTACTGCTCTCAAGCCAGGTGTCACCCATCTTGTATTTGTGCCTCTCATTTTTTTTTGCCCAAGTACAATACTTTACATTTCTCCCTGTTAAAATTCATCTTGTTTGTTTTGGCCCAGTTCTCTAATCTGTCAAGGTCGTTTTGAAGTGTGATCCTGTCCTCTGGGGTGTTAGCCACCCCTCCCAGTTTGGTGTCATCTACAAATTTGATCAGGATGCCCTTGAGTCCATCATCCAAGTCGTTGATAAAGATGTTGAATAAGACCGGGCCCAAGACAGAACCCTGTGGCACCCCACTAGTCACTCTTCTCCAGGAAGAAGAGGAACCCTTGATGAGCACCCTTTGTGTTCGGTCAGTCAGCCAGTTACAAATCCACTGAGTGGTAGCATAGTGGATTTGTAACTGGCTGACTGAGAATATCATGGGGCACCTTGTCAAATGCCTTGCTGAAATCAAGGTAGGCTACATCCACTGCGTTCCCTTCATCTACCAGGCTTGTAATTCTGTCAAAAAACGAGATCAGGTTAGTCTGACATGACTTATTTTTCAGAAATCCATGCTGACTATTGGTGATCACGGCATTCCTTTCTAGGTTCTCACAGACTGTTTGCTTAATGATCTGCTCCAGAATCTTCCCTGGTATTGATGTCAGACTGACTGGGCGGTAATTATTTGGGTCCAATCTTTTCCCCTTTTTGAAAATAGGGACAACATTTGCCCTCCTCCAGTCTGCTGGGACTTCGTCTGTTCTCCAGGAATTCTCAAAGATGACTGCCAGTGGTTCTGAGATCACATCTGCCAGTTCTTTTAATACTCTTGGATGCAGTTCATCTGGCCCTGGAGACTTGAATACATCTAAACTAGCCAAGTATTCTTGTACTATCTCCTTAGTTATTCTGGGCTGTGTTTCCTCTGCTGAATCATTTGCTCCAAATTCTTCAGGTCGGGCATTGTTTTCTTTATCGGAGAAGACTGAGGCAAAGAAGGCATTGAGGAGTTCAGCCCTTTCTGTGTCCCCTGTTTGCATTTCACCATCTTCTCCTCTGAGTGACCCCACTGTTTCTTTGTTCTTCCTTTTGCTACGAACATACCCATAAAAGCCTTTTTTGTTGCTTTTAACCTCTCTAGCAAGCCTGAGTTCATTCTGTGCTTTAGCTTTTCTGACTTTGTGTCTACACGTGCTGGCTATTTGTTTGAATTCCTCTTTGGTGGTTTCCCCCCTTTTCCATTTTTTGTACACATCCTTTTTTAATCTTAACTTAGTTAAAAGTTCTTTAGATAGCCACCCTGGCTTCTTTAGGTACCTTCCATGTTTCCGTCTCATTGGTATTGCCTGAAGTTGTGCTTTTACTATCTCCCTCTTAACAAACTCCCAGCCATCATGAACTCCCTTTCCTTTTAGTACTACTGTCCATGGGATCTCACCCAGCACTTCCCTAAATTTTATGAAGTTGGCTTTCTTAAAGTCAAGAAATTGAGTCCTAGTATGCTTGGCTGCTCCTTTCCGCTGTATAGTAAACTTCAGAAGAGCATGATCACTCGCGCCTGATGATCCTTCCACTTCTACCCCACTAACCAGGTCATCAACATTGGTTAGGACCAGATCTAAAATGGCTGTTCCTCTTGTTGCTTCTCCCACTTTCTGGACAATGAAGTTGTCTGCAAGGCCAGTGAGGAATCTGTTTGACCTTATGCTCTTGGCTGAGTTTGACATCCAACAAATATCCGGGTAATTGAAGTCCCCCATTACTACTATCTCCCTTCCTTTTGCATGCTTGGCCATCTGTTTCAGGAAAGCATCATCTATGTCCTCCGTTTGGCTTGGGGATCTATAGTAAACTCCCACAATGAGGTCACTGTTATTCTTCTCTCCCTTAATTTTGACCCAAATGCTCTCACTTTGGCTTTGAGGTTCTAAATCTTGGATCTCTTCACAGGTATACACATCCCTGACATATAACGCCACTCCTCCTCCTTTCTTGTCTGGTCTGTTTCTCTGTTTCTATAGTTAAACTATAGAAATCACTCACGCAGCAGGCAGTGATTGCTTCCAACCTTGATTACTTTAAAAAAGAAGCCATTTAAATAAAATTCATGGAATAAGGCAGGCTTCCTCAACCTCGGCCCTCCAGATGTTTTTGGCCTACAACTCCCATGATCCCTAGCTAGCAGGACCAGTGGTGAGGGATGATGGGAATTGTAGTCTCAAAAATATCTGGAGAGCCGAGGTTGAGGAAGCCTGGGATAAGGCTATCAATGGCTATTAGCCATGACCACCATGCTCTGCCTCCCAACTGGTTGCTGGGGACTACCGGAGGAGAGAGAGCTCTTGTGCTCAGATCCTCCTTGAGGGCTTCCCACAGGCATCTGATTGGTCAATGTGAGAACAGGATGCTGGGCTAGATGGGGCATTGGTCTGATCCAGCATACTTTTATTTCCCTCCTTTTCCTCTTCCTCTTCTTCCTCAACCACTACAGGATCATAGTTTTCACTAGGTTTTTTTTTAAAAAAAATGTTCACACAATTACTCCCAGAGCCTATATTGAGTTAGTTCCAGATTTCTGGATTTCAAGGCTTTTTATGTTTCTCACTAATGTCAGTCTAAATATCTCTCAGCTACGCCCCAATACAAAGAAATGGGCTACATGATCTCACTGTGTTAGAGAATTGCCACTTTTCAAATAATACTATTGCTAATAGAAGACATGAATAGTGTATAATTGTAAATGTTTCCACATACACAGAGTCATCCAGCTGAGAGCTCCAAGAGGATAAGCTCCTGGATAGAAGTGGGGTTTCCCCACCCCCTTCTTCTTCTTCCCATGCCTGAGAAAGAAACCCCTGGAGCACAGTGATTTTAAAAGCCCACTGCACTGGTGGATTGAATTCCCCTTGACACTCTTAACGCTTCACTTATTACTAAGATGATTCCATAACTTGAACTTCTTGCTCTCTTTTCACAGACAAATGATTTCATTTAAAAAATGATTCAAAAACTGGATTAGTAGGGGGCATCCCCTCAAGAAAAACTTCTATACTGTTATGAATTTGGCTGCTAATAGATTGATCACCTAGCAACTAATAGACTTAACAGCAAAGCATGCACTTCCACACCCACACTAAATGCTATTTGATTACTGCAAATCTGCCTGCTGCTTTGGAGCATTGCACCCACCTGAGATTGTGGAACAGCCAGTTTCTACCTGTCCTCCATTTTGTAAAAAAGTTTCTCTTTGCAGGAATGAGTATTGTTTAAAAAAATAATCCATCATTTATAGGCTGCTTTAGAATTTATTTAGAGATTCAGTTGGTGTGGGGATGAGATTAACTTATCATTGTGAGGTCGCTGAGGATGGCCTGGGTGTTTTTTCTTTCCATTAAATACTTATTGCAGCCTCCCTGGCTGTCAGCACTGCATGCTCTAAAAAGGCCCCATTAGAGGAGTTATATCACAATGTTTTTCTTGACATTGTGTTTTTCTTGACACAGAAGAATGGGAAGCTGGGGAGGCTGACTACACAAACACCAAACATACAGAAGGGAGGGATGGAGAATGCACAAGAGGGGATCTTTTGCTAATACTGAGAACATAAGCCCGGATGGATCAGGGCTGGTATTGAATAAAAGTATTTAATACATTTTACCCAAACACATACAGCTTCAGGAAAAGCACCCCTACCACTCTTTAACCTGTTCTTGGTCAATTGTGTGTCGCCCTGTAAACTTCCTCTCTGTTGTTTGTCTTCTCTTTCTTTCCTTTCAGCCATTATTAAAACGGCTCTTTCAAACATGGACCGGGAAGCCAAAGAGGAATACACGGTGGTCATCCAAGCAAAAGATATGGGTGGGCACATGGGCGGATTGTCTGGAACCACCACTGTGACAATAACACTCACCGATGTCAACGACAACCCTCCGAAATTTGCACAGAGTAAGTGGTGCTTCTGGTGCTAGCTTACCTTGTTGACTATATTGACTTTCCTAGAGTACCTCTCAAACACTGTCCTGTTTGTATGCTAATACAGACAATGCTTCTTTGCAATAAAAATGTTGTATATGGGAAATAGAAACCAGATGAAGGTTGTTTGATTGTTAAATATATCTGCTGCTAAGTTAGTTTTCTCACAGGGTGGAATTGCCTAGTGATGGATCAGTCTCAATCTGGTTCATGTCCCTTTCACATGCATTCACCTATACATCTCTGCTATCCTGTTTCAAGGCAGACATTTCCTGTAAAAATTCCACATGGGTTTAGTATTTTTGTTTAAGTATGTGCAATACACAAGTGGTCTGCGGGCTGGCTTTAAGAATGGGCATGTGAGTGACTGGCAGCTACGGCATGTGGCCACATCCTGTTCTGACCAGGGTGGAAAATGAGAACAGCCCATGCCATCCCTGCCAGTGGGATTTCTGCCTTCCTTTTCATTGGATGTGGCAGGAGCTGTGATTCCTAGATACTCCAGGAGGCTGGAACCTATTAGGTTAGTCTTCAGACCACCTTGTGGAGCTTGGTGGTCTAAAGGCCATCCTTATCATGACTTCTTTCCACTGTCCTTCTGCCATGTACCACCTAAATATAAGCTTCTCATTGTCATATTATTAGAACCTCTTCCCAGATGCTATAATTTGCTCCCCTCTTCTCCACACCTGCTTCTATGCTCTCAGCTGCCATTGAATTTGTTCACTGCTCACCTTTCTATACCCGCTGCCATGTTCCTCATTATTTCTGAAGCAGTTTGCATCAAGTTATGTCTGCATAGCAAATTCCTGAGCTTAGAATTCTTCAGTTCTGAGTGTATATCTAAATGTATATTTTGAACCTGGCTTTGCTGGGTGAATCCTTGGAGTTTTTGTAAAAAAGCATAATCTGAAGTCTGCACACCCTATGTCCACATTATTTTAGAAGCATGTGTAGGAGAGAGAAACAGAAGTGACCTTACGGTGGGTGTCTGCTATAGACCATGAAGCCAGACTGAAGACTTGGATGAAGCCTTACTAGAACAAATCTAGGTGTTCTTGGACTCCAGCTCCCATCAGCTCTAGCCAGCATAGCCAGTGGTGAGGGATGATGGGAGTTGTAGTCTCAGACCATCTGAGGGGGCCACAGACTCTAACCAGTGGTCCACACACAAACATGCACAAAATAGATTGCCACAAAGTCTACACAGTAATTGTTAGAGGTGATTTATGCATATAGAGGCTTGAACCAGAATCCATTATATGCAAAACTTTGTGTTATAGGAACCCTAGGAATACTGTATGTAGCACTATAGAAAACGTGTGATGGTGATTCTACATTTTGGGAAACACCATAGCTCTTCCTTACTCGCTTTCTTATGACTCCACCCCATATATTTATACACACTGCAGTGTTCTTTCCACTGTTTTCATTTCAGATTATTCAGCAGCCATTGAGTTACACAACCAGTAAAAGAAGAAGAAAAAAGACATATGTAGTTGATGACAGAAATAAAGCAATGACTAATTGGAGATGAGAGGGAGAAATAAAAGTGAATAAGTCTAGGTCTAGTTAATTGTTGATCTTTAATTCAAAATCCATATTTACTGCTATGGTTCCAGTGTATGTCTTGCTGGGTTAGGTTAAAATGATTTGGCATCATGCTGAGCTGTTCTGCAGTGCTTTGTAGTCTGCATCAAAGTGGTGGTGGTGGGGAGGGAATTATAATGAGGATTGATTTTTGTTTGATAAAGGTGTATTCTAATAGAATTTTGTAATGCAACCATCTAAGATGCCAGCTTATCTTTCTGCCTTTCTTTAAAAACAAAATAACAAAATAGGAGATTAAGATGTAGCAAATCTAGATGGTCTCCTAGTTTAGAAAATGTGTTAATGGCAATTTAAAAATAAAACATTTTTTAAAGAAATAAAATAGTAGTGCCTTAGGCTTATTCACACAAAATTAGCCTGTCATTCCTGCCTCTCATTTCACAGTTACTGCATGTGGTTTTCTGTTTTATGTCACTTTTCTTCTACTCTGTGACCCACAATTAACCCACAAGTGGTGGCAACAGTCTCCTCCCCTTCCAATTAATCATGTCACATGATTATATATTGCCACAGCTATAGATTGGTGTGTTTTGAGTCTGAATTTTCTCCAGAAAACTGATTTTGGCTCAAAAGTGTATGTACTGTGAACTGAATAGGGCTATTTCAGGTGAATCCAGAATTTTGCTGGAACATGTCAAGACAGCCCTGAATTGCCCTGGGTCAGATTGCCCCACCCAGAGTGAAATGGGACTCTAAATATTTGGAGTCGTGGGCTGCAGGGAGAAGGAGAGGCAGGTGGCAGTCTCTGCAAAGAACAATATAGGACTGTTGCAAGAGACCCACAGTATGCTTTGGCTATGTGCCCTTGTTCCCAGTGGAGGGTTCAATCCTGATGGTTACAGAGGCCTACTTCTCTAGCTCCTTCCCACAGGGAACAAGCTGGGGAAGCAGACCCCAACAGGATTGCACTCTCCTCTGACCAACTAGCGAGTGCAAAGTATAATCCTGCTGGCTGCTGGGATCCATTTCACTAGCATGTGCACACAGTAGGAAAGAAGCAACTGGCAAGAGTGAACCCTCCACTTACCAGCTGATGAGTGGAGTATACAATCCTGCTGGCTGCAGTGCTGCCAAGAAGGGGGCAAGAGACACACATCTCCTTCTGTCACCCCACTTCCAATTCTGGATTTAATTGGGTTTCTAAAACCCTGATTAAACATGTGGGCGGATTGGATGCAGTGTCTCCTTCCTCTCTCTGCAGCATGCTTAACTTTTTTAAACATTTAGTTGGCAGGGGTGCACAGCCCTAGTGTGTATGGGGAAGGTCACTATAACTTTTTTCTTCCTTTTGAGTCTGCCTGTTCCTTGCCTTGCTAGCAATGGTGAATGTGCTCCCACTTCTGCTCAATGCCATTGTTTTCTTTCTTTGCATGGTTTAGCATCATAGTACTGGCAAGGATACAATGCTCTCATTCAGATTTGCCTTCAGTTATTATCCTGCAGACAAAGTCTGATCTAAATCACAAAGCCAATTCTGAGTAAAAAAAAGCACTGCTTCCTGCACTCACTCTGGATTGCCATTGAAACAAAAGCCCTGGAACAATGAGGAGAAAGAATGGGCTAGACCTGCCTTGTAAGAGTGGCTGAGGGAACTGAGTCAGCCATGGATGAAAAGGCAAAACACCCAACAACTGCTGCTATATTCAAGGCATGTTCTGGGTTAGATCCTTTGATGGGACCTCTCCTACTTTACCTAGCCTCCTCCAGCTTACTTGTTGGTAGCAGCAATCAGCTGGGTCATTGCACGTGAGTTCACATATGCATTAGTCAAGCACTTGATATAGTCATGTGTACCGTCAAATCCAGATTGCTTTTTAGCACAAGTGTAAGAGGAGGGTCCCCATGAGGGAACTGAAGGATCTGAAATTTCTAAAACATGCACAGCATTGTGTTTGCAATCCAAAATGAACAGAACAGTGGAACATTCCTTATGCTCCTGTCCCATCTCAGAAGCAAGACCAGACAATATGAAACACAGGGGGAAACTTAGGATAACAAGGATTCTAGAAAGACACATAAATTAAAATGGCCAGGAGGCAAAAATGGCCATTTCAAATCATAACCTGTATTTTCTGTAGCTTCTGGCCATGTTTACAATTATCTCTTTGCTTGGAAGAAAGAAAACTGTAGGAAGAAGAAAACTCGTTATGCTGAGTTAGCCATGAGAATGGAGGCCTCATTCTCCCTGTGGGGTTATAATGCCACTTGGTAAGAATGTAGGAAGAACCATGTTGTATAAGGTCAAAGGCCCATATTGTCCCAAATCCTGTCTTCATAGTGGCCAACCAGATGTCCATGGGAAATCTTAGTGCTGTGGCCATTTGGCTCACCCATCATTCAGAATTCAGTCGTATATGAACTGAAGTTCAGTATAGTAACAAGCATCCATTTCATTACTGTCCCAAGAAATAGATCATCATCTTTGGGATTATTATTATTATTATTTTTTAAAAAAACATTATTATAATCAAGTCAATATAAAGAGAAAGAGCAGACTGAAACCCAGTTAAGCCACTTGCAAATCATAATCACTTACAGGACTGTGGATCATAACCACTTACAATGCAAAGTAGAGTCAGATCTGCACTGCAAGAACAAAAGCAGCTTTTGTGGATGTCACACAATGCCAACGGATAAAACAGTCGAAATATGCATCAGGACAGATTTCACACTTACTATGTATTTGAAAGCATCCTCCTACTCATTATATTATGTGATGAAATGAAAGAGTTGTGTTTCTGCATCTGATTGTGTTGCATGTGCTCTGTGCGATAGCAGAATCCAATAGAAGGTGACATGTTCCTTAATGATGCAAAAATCCATAGAAGAGAGTACTTGGGTGATGTAAATCACCATAATGTGGAGAGACATTCCTTAGAAGATGTGTGGCATAGAGTAGTTCTAAATATGTAACTGGAGGTCCACTGTTGTCAGTTACTCAAGCTTTTATAATTGCATCACAGATAGTTACACTACTGTCAGTTTTGCTGAATACTCTGAAATAAGTTCATACTTGATCCAAGGTGTAAGGAAGAACCATAAGGAATAAGCTGTGACTAAGTAGACATTGAACTGGTTTTAAGTGGAGAACAATTTTGGTGGAGCACAATGCCCAAAAACAATAGCATCTTGAAGGTACAACTAAATAAGGAAAAGGATAGCCTGTTGCAGCCAGTTGTGTTTTTGCTTTTTAATGTTCTCATTAGGGCTGTGCACTGGATTTGGCTAAGGCCTGAGCCAAACTATTCTTATTTGGAAAGACTTGGGGATTGAATAAGTCGTGTTCAGACAGACACAGATCACTACAGGCTGGGTTGGATTGCCCAGGCAGGAAAGAGAGGCAGGCAAAATGGGAAAACCCAATTAAGGAGCTGAAACCTACCTGTGATTGCTGGCTCATCTTTCAGAAAAAGGTATGCCCAACTTTCTGCCTAACTGACAGCCTCCTTCCTGCCTGATACCTTCTTCCCCTTGCTGTCTCTGCACAACAGCAATTGAGAGGAGGGAACATTCCTTCACTGTGTGGCTAATGTGATGCTCTGCAAAGAGCTTTAATTCCAGGAAGGGTGATGGGGAATATTCCTGCTCTTGGTTGGGGTGTGTGTGAAGGACAAGCAAAGTCTCCTACTCTTACCTCTCTAATTATTTGTTACTGGCCACCAAAGCCCCATGATCTTCTGATTTCAACAAAAAACAAGAACCAATAAGCTATGGAGTAGTTGTTTGCTCTGGAGCTGTCTCTTTTGTGGGGTGTTGTTAACCTGCTTTTTTGTCTGTCATTTTGTTTGTGGTGTGCATGGGAAGATTCTTGTCTGTTTTTGTAGGGGGGGGGCTGAGTTTTTCTAGGAAATTGGTGTTTTGTGGCTGAAAACTTTCATAAATACCTGCTGCCAGCAATAAAAGTGCTGCCAAGCTCCAAAAGGTTACAGGCCCTTGCCAAATATTGGAACTGGATAATGTTGATAGTCTAGATTTATCAAGTGTCTGATCTTAGAAGTTCTGGCTAGCAGGACAGATTAACTGTATCAGCAACTCTGTGCAATCCCTCGATTGTTGATACCTGCTACAAGGACAACATTGCTAAGAACATTTGCTTGGAAAAGAAAAAGAAGATTATTATTTTTAACAACTGTGGTGGAATCTAACTGGTATGGAAGGTTATCAAAATTCATAAGATGTAGAACATGACACATTCACAATAAATTATAATGAACCAAAATAGTATGTTATGTATGTTTATTGGTTCCAGGCAGAATAGAAGCATGCATTTATGGCTGGATTGTGAACTAATACGACACCCCTGAGCCTTAGAACTAAGAAAAATGAACTTTCATACCTACAGGGTTTGCTTAGAAATAATTTAAGGAGTCCCATATGAGACATATTTTGGATTTTTTAAAAAAATCCCAACACTTTACAGATAAGATTTTGTTCACAAGAACAGCTGACTGCTGTGTAAAGCTCAAGTATATTAAAATAAGCTTATGCCTCACATACAATATCTCAGCCTTATGTTAAGTCAATTGGAATAACTACATTCGCTGCTTATGTACTCCCAGTCACTGATCTGGATTGGGACACACGCGCAAGTATGCGCACACACACCCTTTCTCATAAGCACTCACTGTGAAATAATGCACCCTTGATTCAACCACCCCATTTGCAAACATTGCAAAAATAATCAAAGTTCAAGCCATAACACACCTTCATTAACTGATCTTGCATTTGTGCACTTAAAGCTGATTCTTAAATGTTTACCCTAGAAGTAAAACACACTGCATTCAATAGACCTGACTTTCTTAGAAGTCTCCTTTTCATGACTAAGAGTGCAAAGGATTCAATGCCCCGTGAAGGAAGGACACCTACAGAGCACCTGCAGTCTTAGAAATGCAATGATTTATGGACGGGCACTCAAAGAAACTTACGATAGACAAGCATCAGGACCCTGGACAGGGTCCTTTGCAAACTCTAGACAAGCTCAATAGCAAAGAAGAAGCAATGCCAGATTTCTGAATTTATCTTCAGTCTTGTTAAAATTTTACAAATTGCCACAGTGTGAAACAGTTCAGATTGAGACTGTGAGGCATATAATGGAGTAGTTACCACTTTCCACTGTACTGTTTCCCTATATGTTAATTGTATGGATATATATATATCAGCCCAAAAAGGGTTGGGTTAGGGTATTGTTAAATTTTATTGCCAAAATGGTTAACCCCTCACTCACTTGCTATATTCCTGATCCAAATTCCCACCATCACCTACCTGCTATTTTCAGAAGATTAAAGAGAGGGAGGAATCATTCACACATTGTCATGATTATGACCTCAGGCTAACTCTGGGGTAAACGAGTGTTTTTGCCTGGCTAGAATATGTCAGTGGATAGCACAGTTGGTAGAGTTCAGCTGATAGAGCATGAGACTCTTAATCTCACGGTCATGGATTTGAGCCCCACATTGGACAAAAGATTCCTGCATTGAAGGGGATGGACTAGATGATCATTGTGGTCCCTTCCTACTATACAGTTCTATGATTCTAAACTTTGATAATGTCTCTTGACTGCAGGATGAAGGAGAGAAGGAGACAAGCAAATGCTTGTACTCACTAGCCTACTTTATCAAATGTAAAAATTACATTCATTGCTCCGCCCTCTGCTACCCTTGGCCCCACCCACCAATGGCACACAGCCTTTGGAAAGCTGCTCATAAGGGAATATGGCCCTTGTGGTGAAAAAGTTTTGCCAGTCTTGCGCCAACCAATAAGGCCTAAACCATGGAGTAGGTAGACTTCAGTGTTGCTTCTGTGGTGATTTGAAACTTACTGAGGGCCAAAATAAAAATACTAGGACCTGCTGTCCTTTCTTGCTTTCCAAAGCCACTCCTGACCTCAAGAGGGGGGGGGTTGCGGGCTCACGCCCCCAACTACAATCTCGCGGGGCTGGCGTCAGCCCCGCAGGACTCAGGGATTCCCCTATCTCATCAATATTCATTGCCCTCAGCACCAGCCAATCAGCTGGTGCTAGGGTGCGGGCTTACCAGGTGCTCTTAAGGTCAGGGCAGCCCGGGCTTGCCCCTTTTCTTTCCTACAGCAGCTGCGGTTTCCCACCCACCCGCCCTCTAGGTTTGCATTCAGACTTTGCTATGGGCTTCGGCTGGTCGCCGCAAGGGGCCTGGTAGGAGTTTTTCCATTTGGCAAATTGGCTGTATTTTGAAGCCACTTGGTTTTTTCGCCTACCTCGTAGCAAAACGTCACAACTCCTGGTTTTGGCGGTTAGGCATTGGCAGGGGTATTGTTATGCAAATGAAGTCGGGGGGGAGGAACACCATCACCTCCCCCAAATCTTGAAGGGTAGTTCGTTAAAGGACTCCGGGGGGGTGTTGCCTCGCCCGAAACCTACGGAGGCTAGGGCCTAAAGCGCACTCCCGAGCGGTAACCCCTTGGGGAGCGCCTAGGGATGTGCATCTCGGGGGCTCCCCCGGTGGTGCTTAACCCCTTCCCGGTTAGACCGGATAATCTGTTAGGGCCAATGCCTAAAGCCAATACCTGTAATCTTACCTGTAATCAATAAAGTTGTGGCCATTTTCGCCCATTAACCTAAATTCTGGTGTCCGGTGTCTTTATTTACTCCATCTGTGGGAGGGGGCAGGAATCGCCACGCAACCCTTCCTACTCACCACCTCCCAGCCCTTTGCTACCCACTTTCCCCCAACATGGCCAGCCCCATCTCTTTACACCTCACCCAACCCCATACCCTCACAAAATGCCCCACCTCCCTCCTCACAGTTCACTCCGCTCCTCTACTTACAGCTTACCCCACAGCTCACCCAAACACTAGCTCCCTTTCCAAAATGGGTAGGAGGTGCTTCAGAGAGTGATTTGCCAACACACCTCCCACCCTTCTTTAGACACTGCTGCAGTGATGTTTAGCAGAGGAGGAAGTAGTTCAGAGAGAGGTCTCAAAGTTAGTTCCAAATTTACAATAGATGCTGATGTCCATGCTTTTAAAGGACAAGTCAAAAACAGAAAGGATGGGGGAGAAAGGTCACCCAGGGGGTCTATGGGTGCCAAATCCCTGGCCCCAAATAAACCAGGTGTTGATCTGCCACAGGCACACACCTGATGGATGCCTTAGATCAGCCTTCACCAACTTGGTGCTCTCCAGATGTTTTGGACTGTAACTGCCAGTCTGGGGCCATTGTGAGGACAGAATGCTGGACTAGACAAGAACTTTGTTTGCAGGTAATAGGGTCTTCTTAGGTTGTCATGTACTTAAAATGTGACTGACCTTTGTCATTACATTCCTTGTTCTAAATCTTTTTCCTTTTTCAAAACAATGGGTTACATGCATGTGATTTACAATGCCTCTTTTGATTGCATTAAGAAAATGCCCATTTAAACAATTTAAGACTGCTGTGTTGCATGTGGATTCCTGTATGAATTGTTACTACATCATTCAATTGCTCACACACTTTCTTATAAATGATTTCAGGGTTTGTCAATTAGTGCCATATTTATTTATGCTTCATCCTCAAAAATGCATAACAAAGAATAAATTACAGAGTAAACTGATGTTCTGTTTTGTGGGCCATAATATGTTAGTTTTCTGCAGTAAGCACCAAAGAAAAGGCATAATGGCCACAGAGTACAAAGTAGAGGGAGGGAGAACTATGAAGAAATCAATTGTATTTTAAGGCTCCAAATGGCCTTGCAGGGTGTAATTTTTTTGAGTTATCCCAAAGGGCAAATTACCTTCAAGGAGATTTACAAAAAAGGAGTGTGTCAGGCTTGCTTTGACCTTTTCTGACAGTATGAAAAGTTGCATCTAGTTGTTTTCTCTTTGCTTCCCTACACATATTTATTTATTTCTTATATCTTATTCGCCCTTCACTATAAAGGTCCCAGGGCAGCTTAGAACAATATAAAATGCACTTATAGAAACAAAGGATGCATTTAAAATTATTGTTATTAAAATATATTGGGGGAAATATACAAACTGAACATTCCCCCTCTTTCCCCCAATTCAAAGGATGTAAACAACAACAATAAAGTTAATACAAGCACTGAAGTGAAGAGAACCTGAAAGTTACTAATATCAATACTAAGCATAATGTTAACACAACGCTATACAGTGGTACCTTGGGTTAAGTACTTAATTCGTTCCGGAGGTCCTTTCTTAGTTAACCTGAAACTGTTCTTAACCTGAAGCACCACTTTAGCTAATGGGGCCTCCTGCTGCCACCGCACCGCCGGAGCACAATTTCTGTTTTCATCCTGAAGAAAAGTTCTTAACCCGAGGTACTATCTCTGGGTTAGTGGAGTCTGTAACCTCAAGCGTATGTAACCTGAAGCATATGTAACCCCAGGTACCACTGTATTATGGAATGTAGAAGGTACAGTTTGTCCAGTAGTGTCTTGGTTTCTGTGCTGGCCGGCAAGCCACTATAAAAGTTTATTAAGTTTTTTTACCTTCTAGTTTTTCAGAAAGTGTCATGTCCTGATCGTGTACATTTAGAACAGTTATAATTATAAACAAGTAGAACAATTAAAATTGTTCGAACTCAAACAGAAGAGCATATGTTCATAAAAAAAATTCATGAAGCAGATGTATGTAAATCTGTTTCTTGTTTGTGCCATTCTTCAAACCCCAGCCCAAAAGTTCACCCATCCTGTTTCCACAGTAAAGTGTTAGAATTTTTCATTTAAATATTCCATAGAGATGTATATTGAAATGCGTATTATAAATGCATTTTCTTTCAAAACATGCATTTCAAATGTATTTTAATTATTTTTCAAGCCAAGAACTCAGGCCCAGTGTCAGTGTTCAGTCAGGTTGGGCAGTGGCCAATGGACCCAAGGGATTTGATAGACCTCTTACTGACCTGACTTCTTACTAATTTCCTCCCTGCTAGGCCCCTAGGTGCTTTTGAGGGAGCCAAGCTCATCCCTCATCTACACTGAATGCCCACCATCTTAAGTTACGCAAAATATAATGTCTTGGCTGGTAGGTTTGTTGACATACATAGACAGCCCATGGATATTATCTGAGAGTTAGAACCCTCTAACTCTAGGACCCTCGAACCTACAGGACCGCCTCTCCTGGTATGCTCCACGGAGGACCTAACGGTCTGCATCTTGGAGATCCCGAGCCTCGGGGAGATTAGGCTTGCATCGCCTGTTGGAATGCTCTGCCACAAGAAATCAGGGCCCTGCAGGATTTGACATCTTTCTGCAGGGCCTGCAAGACGAAGCTGTTTCGCCAGGCCTTTGGTCAGGGCTCAGCCTGACTCTGCTTCTCTTTCTGTATAAGAACTAGTATGAAAGAGGCCTTCCAGCATTCTCACAGGCCCATATAAGAACAGAGTAAACAGTTGGGCCTGATGAGCATTTACTGTTCCCAACCCTAATCCTGTGGAAAGCCATCTAATTAGATTTTAATTTGATCCTGACTTGTTTTTAGGAGGTAATTTAATTATTGTTTGATTTTATACCAATGTTATATATTTGATGTTAGCAGCCCTGAGCCCGGTTTTGGTCGGGGAGGGCGGGATACAAATAAAAGTGTTTATTATTATTATTATTATTATTATTATTATTAGTCTTCTATGTTTGTGTGCACATGCACATGTATGCATGTATAGGGATACCAGCAGGTTGTGAATTATAATTCCAAGATAAAATGTTAATCAGAGGGGCCTCTAACTAAATCCCCTAGCAGCATACTGAAATGATCCTAAATGGCTGGATCCTTGATGTCTTGCTTTCCAGTTAGAAACATGGAAGCTGTTTTGGATTGAGAAAGAGCATTTATCCATTTAGCTAAGTGTCATGTGCAGTGACTTTCTGGGGTTTCAGATGGGGGGCAGTCCCAGCCCTACTTGGAAATGTTGGCAATCTACTGCATGCAAAGCAGATACTCTGCAACTAAGACCCTTCCCTCTGATGCCCACGTATCTCCCAAAATTAAAGCAAGGCTGGGAAAATTATGAACCAGTTCTGAGTGTTGTGCTCACTGATTCAGTAATGGGCACAAGATTGTTGCCTGCAGATTTCTGAGTCCATTATTCCTTCTAGGATGTAATTCTCTCCCTCTGTCATTTTAGATATGGATCACACTCACTTGTTTCTTACATTCCTCATTCAGAAATGGAAACACTCTCAGCTACTCCAACTTTCTTCTAGCCCATTAGAAGAAGAGAGGGAGAAGGAGAAAGCACTTCCAGAAAATCTCCCTTCTCAGAGCAGTTTCTATAGCTAGAATGGAGCATAACTGATTAGTAAGCAGACTGTCAGCTCCTGGATAATGGACCCTCTTTTTTACATTTGTAAGCTGCGCATGCTAAACTCATTTTCCTAAAAAAATATTCATTCTAAGCACACAAACTTTGTAATCATTCACAGGTTCATAGCTGACCATAATCTATGCAAATAGTTACCACAATTACGCTATAACATGACACCAACACATTCTTCCCCTGAAGGAGTAAAATGAAAATAAAAATGAAGACTACAGCTCCCATTGCCCCTATTTAAGACTCTCTGACTCATCAGGTATGCATGGATTTTGTCTGATTGGTTTCAGTGATAAGTAGTCCTGAAACTGATAATTTCACCTCTTAGCCATGGCTGAAACAAGTGAATTACCAAGAAGCATGCATAATTAGACCGTCTGTAGATGTGCTCAGGAGCCAGAGGTTAGCCATGCTTTGCTGGCTTCCAGATCATTACTAAAAGTCAGAGAGAGATGTCATTAGAATGAGCAATTTGATTCTTTCCCTAAGTAATGAGAAATCTGAGATGTAATGTAAAATACTCTGTTGGAACCCAATTTAAGCCAGTTAAGGGTGACTTCCTAGGATTTGAATTAGGAATGTGCAAAAACAACCCCAAGACATTTTTGCAAGCTTTATGAAAGCTCTATTAAAGGATGCTTCTGAAATTCCCCTCATGGAATTTTCCCCAAGATTTTAGCATCTCCTTACTTTTTATATTACTGAGTTTTTGAAACAAAAACGAAAAACATATAATTCTATTATTATGAACCAAAAGTGTAAAAGCACCCATATAACAACCAGCTAACTAGAAGTTAAGCATAATTAAGGAAACATTTTGATCAGAGAATATGCATTCTGAAAGACCACAATCAGATTCTAATTATAAAATTGTACTGTTTATTTATTTATCATATTTCATGTAAGATTCATATCTTAGGAAACCTCTCAGTGCTACACTCACGCAATTGGACACACACACACACACACACACAATTTATATACATCTTTAAAACAATTTCACATATAAAAACAATTTCAAATCCAGTATAGCTACAGACTAAACTTAAAATAGCAAGCTGAAAGGTTTGTTGAAAAATGAGAGTCTGCAGTAGGTGCAGAAAGTATGGTAAAGATGGTGCCCATCTGATATGTCACGGGAAGGAGTTCCAAAGTGTAAAACAGGTGTGGGATATCTTTGGCCCTCAAGATACTGCTAAACTACAACTCCCATAATCCTGGGCCATTGACCATGCTTGCTGCGGCTTATGACAGTTGTAGTTCAGTAACATCTGGAGGGCCAAAGGTTCCCCATACCTGCTCTAAAGACCATATTCTTCTTCTTATTATTATTCAGCTATACATAGTTTCTCTGCTGACCTCTGTTTGCTAGCCACTTTAGTTATTCTTTTGATTATTGAATTTGTTGTATGCACTTAGTGAACTTTTATTACAATACCTTTTAGGGCACTGCTCTTCAACCTTGGGTCTTCAGATGTGAGAGGACTACATCTCCCATCATCCTTGACCATTGGGCTGGATGATGTGCATTCCACATGTATGGACCCAAGCTTGAAGAACACTTTATTAGGGCCAAAGTAGATATGAAGTGACATTACTCAATGGCAGTTGCAGTGTGTCCAGTAGAGTCTTGGTTCATGCGCTGGATAAATGGCATAATATATTATTATTTTACCATCCACCTTTGTATTGATATCAGAAACTTTTGGAATTTCTCCACTTCAGTGTGTATACGAACTAATTATTTAGATATGAACTGTGTTTTAGGGTTGTGTAAAAAGGGGTGAATTGTTCAGTTTGTCATTTTTTGTTTTTCAATATATAACTTCCCCTCTTTTAAGAATATATGAAGTTAAATGCAATTAACGTGTAGGGTGCAGGTGTTTAAAAATGCAAATAGAGTTAGGTATGTCAGATTTTCTAATTATAGGATCACTGCAGGGAGGGAGGGAGAACTTAATCGGTTCCTGCACTGCTGTGGACCTGATTAAAAACCGTTCTCAGAAACAGCTATTAGCATTGGGAGGAAGCTCCAGAGCCTGACTCTAGGGCCATAAGAAGCTCTGCTTTTCCAATTAGGCAAAGACAGAAGACCTGCTTCTACCAGACCTGGCCAATCTAGAGGCATCATATTGTCTACAAAGCACAGAGACTGACATCTCACACCTTTATCTACCCTCCCTTGTCACTGAAGAAGACTCTAAGGCTTGGCCACCTATTGTCCACAGTAAATAGGCTAGATGACAACCTTTGGATTAAGCCCTGATATTCCTGGCATAGATAAACCATAGAAACCCAGTAAAATGTTGTAAGAGGGTGTTACAGGAATGGACAGCAATCCCATAAATATACGTGTCAAATGCATAGGAAGATAGAAATCTGCCTTTTATTGAGTCAGGTCTTTGACCTACTGAGATACGTACTGTCTACAGTGACTGGCATTTGCTCTCCAGGATTTCAGATGGGCGTCTCTCTCAGAACAGGAGGGAAAGAGACTATTGCCCAATTTAATGTCCATTTGTTTGTTTGTTTTTATTCACCTCTCTTCTTCTCTCTTTCTCCCAGGTTTGTATCATTTCTCAGTATTGGAAGACATTAGTATTGGTGAACCAATAGGAAGGGTGAAAGCAAATGACCTGGATATTGGTGAGAATGCTAAGTCATCCTATGACGTTATTGAAGGAGATGGAGTGGATATATTTGAAATCACTTCGGACTCCCAGACTCAAGAAGGCATTATTAGATTGAGAAAGGTAAATGGCAACTGAAAGACTGAGTTTGTGGATTTTGGCATTGAACAAATGAGTTCTAACATATTGTGCTGTGAAAATTTGGAAGGCATTGGTTAGGATGGAAGTATCCCATGTCCTGTTTCCCAGTACCCCATATATAGGAGCATAAGAAGTTGACTTATACCGAGTCAGTCCATTGGTTCATCTAGCTCAATACTATATACACTGACTGGCAGGGGCTCTCTTGGATTTCATACTCTTACTATCAGAAGGTTCTTCCTAATGTTTATGCTATCCCACATGGGCTTTCAGATATCTGCAAGAAAGAGAATAGTTTTCATTTCTTTTAACTGTTAACACTGCGCAACCTCTGATCTGTATTCCTTCTCTTTCTCATCCTTAGTCACCTTAGCTGGAGCACAGGTGGAAAAGAGCACAAGTGTAGCTTAGTGGATAAAAAAGTAGAGATTTTTCAGGTCATTTTTTGCTCCACCATACTCCATTGAAGGCCTCAGAGATGCTTCAGGCTCCCTTGGGCCAAAACATGCTTCTCTTATAAACACTATCTGGGTTGATACTGGGGGTGTGGGACCATTTTCAATCTAAGAGCTGCATTTCTTCATGGACAACCATTCAAGGGCTGCATTCCAGTAGTGAGTGAGGTCAGAGGCTAAAGGGGGCAGAGAAACAGATGTGACCCTTACTGCTTTACAATTGCCTAAACCACTGAGCCCTTGAGCTTGGCGATTGGAAGATCGGCCGTTCGAATCCACATGACGGTGTGAGCTCCCGTTGCTCTGTCCCAGCTTCTGCCGACCTAGCAGTTCAAAAGCACACCAGTGCGAGTAAATAAGTAGGTACTGCTGTGGCGGGAAAGTAAACAGTGTTTCCGTGTGCTCTGGATTCCGTCATGGTGTTCCATTGCACCAGAAGCGGTTTAGTCATGCTGGCCACATGACGCCAAAAGTTGTCTGTGAACAAACGCCTCAAACTGAAGCGAAATGAGCGCCACACCCCATAGTCACCTTAGACTGGATTTAACCATCCAGCGGTCCTTTAACTTATCTTTACCTTACAATTGCCTACATTCTACCTTTGCCTAAGTCAGAAGTTTCTGTATGTACACACATACACACACACATATGCAGACATACTGTATATCTGTATCCTCCCCAGAGGTAATCACGGTACACGCTCCTATTTTAACAGGCAAAAGCACTCATGAAAGGGGCAGAGTGGAACCAGCAAGGGATGTGGCATGGGGAAATGGGTGTGGTCTTAGACAGTCCTCATAGCCACATAGAGAGGTCTGAAGTGCCACAGTGACATAGTCACCAGCTACCTCGTGCCATAGCATTTACATATTTGTCACTTGATTTTAATTTCAAAATAAAAATAGCACACACACACACACAGAGAGAGAGAGAGAGAGAGAGAGAGAGAGAGAGAGAGAGAGCAGAACGGATTTTGAATTTGTTGTTCAGAGAACTAGGCTGACAAATGCTCTGGGCTAGTATCATTTTGCCAGCTGAATTTGAAATGGCTAAAATGATACAGGATGCGTGATTGGCAAATTGTGAATATGCTGATTTACAGCCACCTATTCATAGGTACAAAAGCTTAGTAATTTCTGAGTCGACAGAGAAGCGAGTGCTTGTCATGTTTACTAAAAATGGCAAAGTTCCATTAGAGCGAGATTCGTGTCTGAAAAAAATCAACACAATTTTTGAAAGTAAGAATATATATTTAAGCTTCCAGAGACTTCCTGAAAGAGTTCGGTGATTTCTATTTGTGCTCTTTGTATTTGCATTGCAGATTTCAGCTTCTGTGTCATTTTCTCTCCATCTCTTTGTTCCTTTCTATGGGACATTGTAATGCAAATTTACATATCTTTCCAAAGCCTGACAAATTTGCAACTTTGAAATTTTAATCATTGTGAAGCATCAGTAGGTTAGACTTTGAACCCACACGTGTAGATGCTCTTGAACTTTTACAGATATGATTCCTGGGTGATCATAAAGTTGGTGATTTAAGATCTTTTTTAAAAAATAAAAACCCTCATTTTTATATGGTTTGGGGGGGTTTTGGGGGGAGGACTTACATGCCAGTTTTACTTTTTTAATTTTTATTGAGTCATACAGTATTGAAATAAAAAACAACCTAATCTAAACAAACATTAAAATATAGAAAAGAGACAGAAAAAAACCAAAGTCCCATCTCACAAATAGAGAGGTTTCTCACAAAATCTTCTCTATTTGGCCCTTGACTATTCCCAGGTACACACCCTTTTTGCCCAGGCCATATCCCTCACCAGTCCTGCTCTGTGCCCCCCTTGAGTGTAATTTGCTTGGATGAAATGTGACCCTGAACTTTCATATTGACTCTTGCTTAAACCTCAAGGTTAAAGAGGGATGTGTGAGAAGTATCATTCATTGCACAGCACACCTTTGCCTCTAGCCCCACTCATTACTGGCATGTGGGCTCCAGAGGTTGTCTAGAAGCATGCGTGCCGCCGTGCCGCCTTGCCTCCGTGACATCAGCATACTGTGTGTGTGCAACATCAGCGCCATCCACGGTGTGTGCTAGTGATGCCAACACACTGTAGGACATGCACGCATGCCACAGTCATGCCGTGGGGTGTGCTGACATCATGTACACACACCACGGGGCATGCAGACACTCTGTAGTGTATGTGCATGACACAGAGCATGCCCTGTGGCTTTTGCACATAACTGCCATGGAACTTTCAGGGGCCCAGCCCCTTCATTTAAAATAGGGGAGGTTGTCCGCTTCCCTACTTGGTGCCCCTGCCTAGAAGTGAATGAGGTCCCTGAGCTGAAAAAGTTTCTAATCCTTAGTTAGATTGAACAATACATCTCATTTCCAACTGAGCTTTCTCAACTGGAAAGTGAGCTTTATCTGACCACAACACTTTAGGTCTTCATTTTAAATGTCTGGGATGGATGTTTCTTTTATTCTTGATGTGTAGGGGTTTTTTTAGTATTTGGAATGGTTGATGCAATTGTATTCACTTATTTTGTCATGGAATACTCAAGAGAGTATGTTACTATGAGAAGTGGCCTATCAATATATCAAATCAAATTGTGTTTGTGTCCTTTTGAATGCTTTTGGTAAAGGCCATAGTTCAGTGGTTGAGCACATATTTTGCATGCAGAAACATGCAGAATCAGTCACCAACGTCTCTTGGTATAGCTGCGAAAAACCCCCATCTGAAATATTGGAGAGCCATTGCCAGTCAATGTAGACGTTGCTGTGCTAGATTGTCCAATGGTTTGACTCATATAAACATCCTGTGTCCCTCTGCATCTAAACTGAATGACTGTAACTCAGCAGGAGACACTGAGCTTCCCATTTTGCCCTGTGTAAACATTGCTTGTGTGGAATTAAGCCAGAAGCAAAAGCAAATACAGATTGTAGGGAACATAGGTTTTACATGAACAAATCAGCCAAAAGTTAA